>NC_143029.1:5670000-5862500 GCF_057628025.1 Oncorhynchus mykiss
CTTACTAGCTAGTGATTAGGAGCGTATTTGCTAACTAATTAGCTAGTTTTGCTAGCATTATGTTTTTTTTATTAATTAAGGAGTGTGACTTGTCAGGCATGTAACACGGATCTAATGCCTTTGGTCATTGGTTCCCAAGCCTTTTCGGTTGTTGTAACACCAACTGAATTGTGTGCTCTGCCCTGGGTACCCCTGAAGTAGCCTACCCCCTCATATGCATTTTACTGTAGTAAGCCTATGGTCTCATGAGTTTTCACCAGTACCCCCTATGAGCCAAGTACCCATGGTTGGGAACCCCTGCCTTAGGTAACAACGTTAGCTAGCTATACACATTCAGATCATTGTCAAGACACACTTGAGCCACAACTCTCATGCACAGACTGAAAGCGAGTTATTACCCAGCTAGCAGTACATTTGGACTTTCTCGTCCATTTTACAGCGTGACCTCTGCTTGAAACCTATGCTAGAAATAGCCCGTGTCATGCATGAACTAACCTTGTGTGTAGTTCAGCGAGTCTTCGGGTGTCTCCGCAACCCCACTTTAACCTACACCGACTTACACAACCTAACCTATGCCTTGGCCAGTTTAAGCATACCTATAGCTAGCTACACTTTTAATATTTCACACTGACCCACTACCAGATAGCTAAGAGAAGAGTCAGATTTATATGCCTATGACAAATCGTTTGCTACTTGATTGAGGTTTTTGTGTTAAACACTGTGCCACACACATTACTTTTCCAAAGAGGATTTATTCCAGCTCCCCCCGTTTGAGTAAACACACATTGCCAAACTAGTTTGTTGTCAATGGCCTGATCAGAGCTAGGCCTCAGGCCAATACATAACATGCATTGCTCTGGTAAAGGCAATGGCCGTACTGGGGCGCTGTGCTGGATCAGATTGCATGCATTTCATCAAATGTTTGTTTGAACAGCAACCAATTCAACTGGCGTAACTATCCACTTGTTTGGTGACTGTGATTCCTTTTTTGTCGATAGGAAACATTATCCATTAATTGTATGAAGGTTTGTTGTTAGGTGGTGACCGATGAAAACCATAGGCTGAAAAAGAGAAAGAACGTTTAAAAAAAGATAAATGTAAGAGGTGGATGATGTGTATCAAGGGAAGGAAAGAGGGGGGTAACGTGTATCAGAGGGGAAGGAAAGAGGGGGGTAACGTGTATCAGAGGGGAAGGAAAGAGGGGGGTAACGTGTATCAGAGGGGGGGTAACGTGTATCAGAGGGGAAGGAAAGAGGGGGGTAACGTGTATCAGAGGGGAAGGAAAGAGGGGGGTAACGTGTATCAGAGGGGAAGGAAAGAGGGGGGTAACGTGTATCAGAGGGGGGGTAACGTGTATCAGAGGGGAAGGAAAGAGGGGGGTAACGTGTATCCCTGGGGAAGGAAAGAGGGGGGTAACGTGTATCCCTGGGGAAGGAAAGAGGGGGGTAACGTGTATCAGAGGGGAAGGAAAGAGGGGGGTAATGTGTATCAGAGGGGAAGGAAAGAGGGGGGTAATGTGTATCCCTGGGGAAGGAAAGAGGGGGGTAACGTGTATCCATGGGGAAGGAAAGAGGGTGGTAACGTGTATCAGAGGGGAAGGAAAGAGGGGGGTAACGTGCATCAGAGGGGAAGGAAAGAGGGGGGTAACATGTATCAGAGGGGAAGGAAAGAGGGGGGGTAACGTGTATCAGAGGGGAAGGAAAGAGGGGGGGTAACGTGTATCAGAGGGGAAGGAAAGAGGGGGGTAACGTGTATCAGAGGGGGGGTAACGTGTATCAGAGGGGAAGGAAAGAGGGGGGTAATGTGTATCAGAGGGGAAGGAAAGAGGGGGGTAATGGGTATCCCTGGGGAAGGAAAGAGGGGGGTAACGTGTATCCATGGGGAAGGAAAGAGGGTGGTAACGTGTATCAGAGGGGAAGGAAAGAGGGGGGTAACGTGCATCAGAGGGGAAGGAAAGAGGGGGGTAATGTGTATCAGAGGGGAAGGAAAGAGGGGGGTAATGTGTATCAGAGGGGAAGGAAAGAGGGGGGTAATGTGTATCAGAGGGGAAGGAAAGAGGGGGGTAACATGTATCCCTGGGGAAGGAAAGAGGGGGGTAACGTGTATCCCTGGGGAAGGAAAGAGGGGGGTAACGTGTATCAGAGGGGAAGGAAAGAGGGGGGGGTTACGTGTATCAGAGGGGAAGGAAAGAGGGGGGTGACGTGTATCCCTGGGGAAGGAAAGAGGGGGGTAACGTGTGTCCCTGGGGAAGGAAAGAGGGGGGTAATGTGTATCAGAGGGGAAGGAAAGAGGGGGGAAACTTGTATCAGAGGGGAAGGAAAGAGGGGGGTAACTTGTATCAGAGGGGAAGGAAAGAGGGGGGTAACGTGTATCAGAGGGGAAGGAAAGAGGGGGGTAACGTGTATCCCTGGGGAAGGAAAGAGGGGGGTAACTTGTATCAGAGGAGACGGAAAGAGGGGGGTAACGTGTATCAGTAGGGACTCAATGATTATCTGTCAGTTCTGTGGCATTGAACTCCTGCATGTTACTATGGGTAGCCTAACAGTAAAGAGCGTTGGGCCAGTAACCAAAAGGTTGCTGGTTTGAATCCTTAAGCCAACTAGGTGAAACATCTATGTGTCCATGAGCAAGGCACTTAACCCTAATTGCTCCGGTAAGTCTCTCTGGATAAGAGCTTCTGCTAAGTGACTAACATGTAAATGTCATTCGAACATGTCTGGACTCCTTACTGAGATGCAGAGTGACCATGAACTATTTGCGTTGTGTCCCCCCCCCCCCCCTTCCAACCCCTCTTTTACACTGCTGCTACTCTCTGTTTATCATATATGCATAGTCACTTTAACTATACATGTACATACTACCTCAATTGGGCCGACCAACCAGTGCTCCAGCACATTGGCTGACCGGGCTATCTGCATTGTGTCCAACCACCCATCACCCGCCAACCCCTCTTTTACGCTACTGCTACTCTCTGTTTATCATATATACATAGTCACTTTAACAATACCTACATGTACATACTACCTCAATCAGCCTGACTAACAGGTGTCTGTATATAGCCTCTCTACTGTATATAGCCTCTACTGTATATAGCCTCGCTACTGTATATAGCCTCTCTACTATATATACATTGCCTTGCGAAAGTATTCGGCCCCCTTGAACTTTGCGACCTTTTGCCACATTTCAGGCTACAAACATAAAGATATAAAACTGTATTTTTGTGAAGAATCAACAACAAGTGGGACACAATCATGAAGTGGAACGACATTTATTGGATATTTCAAACTTTTTTAACAAATCAAAAACTGAAAAATTGGGCGTGCAACATTATTCAGCCCCTTCTTTCTCCCTTGAACATTTCTTTTCAGGGTAATAATGTGCTGGCTGGGAGGACAGCTTCGGGTGAGTAGGCCTTTCTCTCTCCTTCTCTGCTCAGGTTGTTAGGGTTTACAATGACCTCTTTGTTGGTGCACACCGTAACAAAACATTTTTTCAACGAAAAACAAAACGTTCCTCGTTAGACAAGTCCAGGTAAGCCCCTCCCTGTTTTCAATCCTTTTTGTTGTTCTGTTTTGTGCATGATTAACATGGCCCAACCTAGGACTAATGTTAGAGGATGGGCCTTTATTCTGTTTTATAAATTCGGGGGGAAAAAAACATACTCTGTTTGGATGATGACTGTTATGTCGGTTAAGTATCAAAGATCACCGTAGGGCCTGTAAGTGGATAAATATCCCCATCATCAAGGACCTGTTAATGTAGCTATACACCCAGTGTTCTCCAGAATAGACTGACTCAACAGTGGTTATCACTGTGTTGGGAACACTAATAATAATATCCTCAGTTCCTCGCTCTCCGTCTTTCACTCTCTTTTCTCTTCCGCTCTCTCTCCCATGCAATTTTTTTTTCTCTCTCTCTCTCTCTCTTTCCCTCTCCCTCTCTTTCTCACTCTTTTCTCTTCCGCTCTCTCTCCCACGCAATTTTCTCTCTCTCTCTCTCTCTCTGTCTCTGTCTCTGTCTCTGTCTCTCTCTCTCTCTCTCTGTCTCTCTCTCTCTGTCTCTCTCTCTGTCTCTGTCTCTGTCTATCTCTGTCTCTCTCTGTCTCTCTCTGTCTCTCTCTGTCTCTCTGTCTCTCTCTCTGTCTCTGTCTCTCTCTGTCTCTCTCTGTCTCTCTCTGTCTCTCTCTCTGTCTCTCTCTCTGTCTCTGTCTCTGTCTCTGTCTCTGTCTCTCTCTCTGTCTCTGTCTCTCTCTCTGTCTCTCTCTCTCTGTCTCTGTCTCTGTCTCTCTCTCTGTCTCTCTCTCTGTCTCTCTCTCTCTGTCTCTCTCTCTGTCTCTCTCTCTCTCTGTCTCTCTCTGTCTCTCTCTCTCTCTCTCTTTCTGTCTCTCTCTCTCTCTCTCCTTTTATCTTCTTGAAGGCCTCTCCACTGGCAACAGGGTTGTCTACAGGAACACTCAGTTGTAAGTGTCTTCTCTTGGTCCTGAGTTTATCTCAGTATGTTTTGGCCTCATGCCGAGGCCTGGAGTCATCTGAAGGTTTCAAATGTATTTTTGTTCGATACAGAAAATGTTTGTTTCATTAATTATGTTTGAGAGTCTTTTAATGAGCGTTGCGCTGGTTTTAAACCCCTTGTTTTTCAAGAGGCTACTTTACCCCGGGGTGGCAGGGTAGCCTAGTGGTTAGAGCGCTGGGCTTAGTAACCGAAAGGTTGCAAGTTCAAATCCCTGAGCTGACAAGCTACTGTCATTCTGCCCCTGAGGCAGTTAACCCACTGTTCCTAGGCTGTCGTATGTGAGCCTCCGTCATCAATTGTTGTCTTCCACACCAGATACTTCAAGACATCTACAGCACATAGTATGTATTCAAACATCTCTCTAGCCTTTCTCTGTGTAGTAAACAAGTTACTGTCTTAAATCTAATCTTTGTGGGTTTTTTTTGATCAGGGGACGAAGTTGTCACTGTCAACACCCCTGCGTTCTCTGAGTCGATCACATAAGGCGATGTCAGGTGGGAGAAAGGTAGTTTTTGGAGCGGGGGGGTGGGGGGGGGTCTCAGGAAAATCCACTCAGCTCATGTTTACTATCTTGTTGCCATCTAGCTTTTGTGCAGGACAGTAATACCTTCCTTTGGTCTTTTCCAGCTGTTGGAGATTCAGTGAAAGAGGATGAGGTGGTGTGTGAGATCGAGACTGACAAGGTCCTGTAAACACTAAGAAGTCACATTATACACTGCTCGAAAAAATAAAGGGAACACTAAAATAACACATCCTAGATCTGCTTCCTAAGTAGACAGTTTGATTGACTTGGAAGTTACATTGTGTTGTTTAAGTGTTCCCTTTATTTTTTTGAGCGGTGTATATAGGAATACACAATATAGGCTTTACCTGTTTAAAACATTTCCCGGTTGGTTTTTCTTTGGATTTTCTCCTACCATATCTATTGTGTTATATTCTCCTACATTATTTTAACATTTCTACACACTTCAAAGTGTTTTCTATCCAATGGTCCCAATTATATTATATTACATATCCTGGCTTCTGGGCCTGAGCTACAGGCAGTTTACTTTGGGCACGTCATTCAGACAGGAAGTGGAGAGAAAAAAGGGGCCTCATCTTTTGACGTCATTGATGATCAGATATTTATAAAAGTCAAAGCTATCAAATACTGGAATGTAGTATGTTTGTAATTTGACTAACTGTGTGTACGGTTTGATAACAAGTATGCGTTTTGTCTCAGACCTCGTTGCAGGTGCCATCTCCGGCGGCCGGTGTGATCACGGAGCTCCTGGTGCCAGATGGAGGGAGGGTAGAGGCCGGGAATCCCTTCTTCAAACTCAAAAAAAGGAGGTACACTCTCTCCCCATCTCCGTCTTGCACTCTCATCAAGTGTTCCAATGATTTCAAGTCTGTGTGTAGGCAGCAGCCGCTCTGTGCTAGTGATGGCTGTTTAACAGTCTGATGGTCTTGTAGAATCAAAAAAGGAGCTATACAAATTCTACTGCTGCATCAGTTACCTGATGTGGAATAGAGTTCCATGTAGTCATGGCTCTATGTAGTACTGTGGAATAGAGTTCCATGTAGTCATGGCTCTATGTAGTACTGTGGAATAGAGTTCCATGTAGTCATGGCTCTATGTAGTACTGAGTTCCATGTAGTCATGGCTCTATGTAGTACTGTGGAATAGAGTTCCATGTAGTTATGGCTCTAAGTAGTACTGTGGAATAGAGTTCCATGTAGTCATGGCTCTATGTAGTACTGTGGAATAGAGTTCCATGTAGTCATGGCTCTATGTAGTACTGTGGAATAGAGTTCCATGTAGTCATGTCTCTATGTAGTACTGTGGAATAGAGTTCCATGTAGTCATGGCTCTATGTAGTACTGTGCAATAGAGTTCCATGTAGTCATGGCTCTATGTAGTACTGTGGAATAGAGTTCCATGTAGTCATGGCTCTATGTAGTACTGTGGAATAGAGTTCCATGTAGTCATGGCTCTATGTAGTACTGTGGAATAGAGTTCCATGTAGTCATGGCTCTATGTAGTACTGTGGAATAGAGTTCCATGTAGTCATGGCTCTATGTAGTACTGTGGAATAGAGTTCCATGTAGTCATGGCTCTATGTAGTACTGTGGAATAGAGTTCCATGTAGTCATGGCTCTATGTAGTACTGTGGAATAGAGTTCCATGTAGTCATGGCTCTATGTAGTACTGTGGAATAGAGTTCCATGTAGTCATGTCTCTATGTAGTACTGTGGAATAGAGTTCCATGTAGTCATGGCTCTATGTAGTACTGTGTGCCTTCTCATAGTCTGTTCTGGACTTGGGGACTGTGAAGAGACCACTGGTGGCATGTCTTGTGGGGTATGTATGGGTGTCTGAGCTGTGTGCCAGTAGTTTAAACTGACAGCTCGGTGTGTTCAACATGTCAATACCTCTTACAAAAAACAAGTAGTGATGAAGTCAATCTCTCCTCCACTTTGAGCCATGAGAGATTGACCTGCATATTATTAATGTTAGTTATTTTAAGGGCCAGCCGTGTTGCTCTGTTCTGAGCCAATTGCAATTTTCCTAAGTCCGTCTTTGTGGCACCTGACCACATGACTGAACAGTAGTCCAGGTGCGACAAAACTGGGGCCTGTAGGACCTGCCTTGTTGATAGTGTTGTTAAGAAGGTAGAAACTAGGGCCTGTAGGACCTGCCTTGTTGATAGTGCTGTTAAGAAGGTAGAAACTAGGTCCTGTAGGACCTGCCATGTTGATAGTGTTGTTAAGAAGGTAGAAACTAGGGCCTGTAGGACCTGCCTTGTTGATAGTGCTGTTAAGAAGGTAGAAACTAGGGCCTGTAGGACCTGCCTTGTTGACAGTGTTGTTAAGAAGGTAGAAACTAGGGCCTGTAGGACCTGCCTTGTTGATAGTGCTGTTAAGAAGGTAGAAACTAGGGCCTGTAGGACCTGCCTTGTTGATAGTGTTGTTAAGAAGGTAGAAACTAGGGCCTGTAGGACCTGCCTTGTTGATAGTGCTGTTAAGAAGGTAGAAACTAGGGCCTGTAGGACCTGCCTTGTTGATAGTGTTGTTAAGAAGGTAGAAACTAGGGCCTGTAGGACCTGCCTTGTTGATAGAGCTGTTAAGAAGGTAGAAACTAGGGCCTGTAGGACCTGCCTTGTTGATAGTGTTGTTAAGAAGGTAGAAACTAGGGCCTGTAGGACCTGCTGTGTTGATAGTGTTGTTAAGAAGGTAGAAACTAGGGCCTGTAGGACCTGCCTTGTTGATAGAGCTGTTAAGAAGGTAGAAACTGGGGCCTGTAGGACCTGCCTTGTTGATAGTGTTGTTAAGAAGGTAGATACTAGGGCCTGTAGGACCTGCCTTGTTGATAGTGTTGTTAAGAAGGTAGATACTAGGGCCTGTAGGACCTGCCTTGTTGATAGTGTTGTTAAGAAGGTAGATACTAGGGCCTGTAGGACCTGCCTTGTTGATAGTGTTGTTAAGAAGGTAGAAACTAGGGCCTGTAGGACCTGCCTTGTTGATAGTGTTGTTAAGAAGGTAGAAACTAGGGCCTGTAGGACCTGCTGTGTTGATAGTGTTGTTAAGAAGGTAGAAACTAGGGCCTGTAGGACCTGCCTTGTTGATGGTGCTGTTAAGAAGGTAGAAACTAGGGCCTGTAGGACCTGCCTTGTTGATAGTGTGGTCTAGAAGGTAGAAACTATGACTTGTAGGTCCTGCCTTGTTGATAGTGTTGTTAAGAAGGTAGAAACTAGGGCCTGTAGGACCTGCTGTGTTGATAGTGTTGTTAAGAAGGTAGATACTAGGGCCTGTAGGACCTGCTGTGTTGATAGTGTTGTTAAGAAGGCAGAAACTAGGGCCTGTAGGACCTGCTGTGTTGATAGTGTTGTTAAGAAGGTAGAAACTAGGGCCTGTAGGACCTGCTGTGTTGATAGTGTTGTTAAGAAGGTAGATACTAGGGCCTGTAGGACCTGCCTTGTTGATAGTGTTGCTAAGAAGGTAGAAACTAGGGCCTGTAGGACCTGCTGTGTTGTTAAGAAGGTAGAAACTAGGGCCTGTAGGACCTGCCTTGTTGATGGTGCTGTTAAGAAGGTAGAAACTAGGGCCTGTAGGACCTGCCTTGTTGATAGTGTGGTCTAGAAGGTAGAAACTATGACTTGTAGGACCTGCCTTGTTGATAGTGTTGTTAAGAAGGTAGAAACTAGGGCCTGTAGGACCTGCCTTGTTGATAGTGTTGTTAAGAAGGTAGAAACTAGGGCCTGTAGGACCTGCCTTGTTGATAGTGTTGTTAAGAAGGTAGAAACTAGGGCCTGTAGGACCTGCCTTGTTGATAGTGTTGTTAAGAAGGTAGAAACTAGGGCCTGTAGGACCTGCCTTGTTGATAGTGTTGTTAAGAAGGTAGAAACTAGGGCCTGTAGGACCTGCCTTGTTGATAGTGTTGTTAAGAAGGTAGAAACTAGGGCCTGTAGGACCTGCCTTGTTGATAGTGTTGTTAAGAAGATAGAAACTAGGGCCTGTAGGACCTGCCTTGTTGATAGTGTTGTTAAGAAGATAGAAACTAGGGCCTGTAGGACCTGCATTGTTGATAGTGTTGTTAAGAAGGTAGAAACTAGGGCCTGTAGGACCTGCCTTGTTGATAGTGTTGTTAAGAAGGTAGAAACTAGAGCCTGTAGGACCTGCCTTGTTGATAGTGTTGTTAAGAAGGTAGAAACTAGGGCCTGTAGGACCTGCCTTGTTGATAGTGTTGTTAAGAAGGTAGAAACTAGGGCCTGTAGGACCTGCCTTGTTGATAGTGCTGTTAAGAAGGTAGAAACTAGGGCCTGTAGGACCTGCCTTGTTGATAGTGTTGTTAAGAAGGTAGAAACTAGGGCCTGTAGGACCTGCCTTGTTGATAGTGTTGTTAAGAAGGTAGAAACTATGGCCTGTAGGACCTGCCTTGTTGATAGTGTTGTTAAGAAGGTAGAAACTAGGGCCTGTAGGACCTGCCTTGTTGATAGTGTTGTTAAGAAGGTAGAAACTAGGGCCTGTAGGACCTGCCTTGTTGATAGTGTTGTTAAGAAGGTAGAAACTAGGGCCTGTAGGACCTGCCTTGTTGATAGTGTTGTTAAGAAGATAGAAACTAGGGCCTGTAGGACCTGCCTTGTTGATAGTGTAGGAGATAGATAGATAGATAGGAGACGGAGATTTTAGTCGATGCATGTTTGGCCAGAATCTAGAACAGAGATGGCCAGTATAATGGATACCAACAATCTCTGGTTCTGTCACGTTATCTGGTGTAGCGATCTGTAGCTAGATCTGAATGTCTCTTCTTCTCTGGTCAGCCGCAGCAGCCAACGCCGCCCCAGCAGCAGAGGTCCCTGCAGCAGCAGCCCCTCCCCCAACGATGGCCGCCGTCCCTGTCGCCGTGGCAGCACAAGCCAAACCTTGTAGGTCGTCAGCTGCTGTTTTATAAACAAACATTTCATTCATGTTGACTTTAGTAGAATTGTTACAACATTTAAGTGGTGATGGGGACTCACTTAAACTGATATTTGTTTTGTGTAATAAAGCTTTTCTTTTTTCTCTCTCTCTCTCTAGTTTCTGCGGTCAAGCCCACTGCACCAGCACCACCAGCAGCAGCCCATGGGGCCAGGACAGAGAGCACGGTACGACCTCTCTACACCAGGCCAGGTTCAGGCCAACACTCGCCGTACTGACAGAACGAGATGAAATAGCAGGGATAAAAGCCTTAGGCTGGTTTCAAACCAAGAGAAGTGTCTCACTCTCGTTTATAATTATTATTTTTTTTTAAACCTACAGATGCGTCCAATCAACAACCAACCGATTTGTCTCGTCATTCGTCCAGGTCAAGATCAATCGAATGAGGCTGAGGATCGCCCAGCGACTGAAGGAGGGCTCAGCAGACTTGTGCCATGCTCACCACCTTCAACGAGATAGACATGAGGTGAGACGATGCAACACGATGCTGCTGTTGGATGTCCAATGCAATGTCACTTTATTCGTCCCAGAAGGCCCGGTGGTTTCACGGATGCACATGCCACCCTACAGACACTTCAAAATGGCGTGTTTTCCAAAAAAAACGACCCAGTCTTTTAACAGTCATTCCTCCCGCAGCAACATCCAGGAGATGGGGAAAACCCCGTAAAGATGCTTCCTACAGACACAGCCTGCTCTAACGGTTCTTCTCTCCCTCTGCAGCAACATCCAGAAGATGAGGAAAACCCCGTAAAGATGCTTCCTACAGACACAGCCTGCTCTAACGGTTCTTCCCTCCCTCTGTAGCAACATCCAGGAGATGAGGAAAACCCCGTAAAGATGCTTCCTACAGACACAGCCTGCTCTAACGGTTCTTCCCTCCCTCTGCAGCAACATCCAGAAGATGAGGAAGCTCCATAAAGATGCTTTCTTGAAGAGACATAACATCAAGCTTGGCTTCATGTCGGCCTTCATTAAGGCTTCAGCCCACGCTCTCATGGACCAGCCTTCTGTCAACGGAGGTTAAGACTCTCTCTCTCTGTCTTTCTCAAATCTTAGTTGGAAAATTCCCGGAATGAGCAGGAAATCTGGAATCCTCAAACCAGGATTTCTTGGAATTTATAACAACAACGACAAAAAATTCCCCCAATTGTTAACTCTGCTTCCAACACCACAGACACTTATTTCAGCGGGTTACATTTTAAAGTAAACTGGCTTTGATGAAGTGATGGTCTTCTGTTTATAGGAGGAAGGTTATACACATCAACTCATAATAGCTTTTGACACTTCTAACTCAATGTCTTTGCTTGAGAGCCCAGAATGCATTGGATTGAAACGGTAATGGTATTGAAGTTAAAAAAACAAAAAGTGAGAATGTTTTGATATTTCTTCTCTTGCTCTTCCCAGTGATTGACGATACAACCAAAGAGATCGTTTACAGGGATTATGTTGACATCAGTGTGGCTGTGGCCACTCCAAAGGTAAGGCACAGAGGACATGTGGACCTATACATTCTGCCTATTGAACCTATGAACCTATTTTTTGTTGTTGTAATTTCCCCTATTTGTCATGTCTGGGTCTTGGGCTGTTTTATTTCTGAAGGGCTGGAGCTCCTTGTATCAGTGTGTGGTGTCGACTGGGTTGGTTGTGTTTGGTTCTGTTGGTTGGTTGGTTGGTTGGTTGTGTTTGGTTCTGTTGGTTGGTTGTGTTTGGTTCTGTTGGTTGGTTGGTTGGTTGTGTTTGGTTCTGTTGGTTGGTTGGTTGGTTGTGTTTGGTTCTGTTGGTTGGTTGGTTGTGTTTGGTTCTGTTGGTTGGTTGGTTGGTTGGTTGTGTTTGGTTCTGTTGGTTGGTTGGTTGTGTTTGGTTCTGTTGGTTGGTTGGTTGGTTGGTTGTGTTTGGTTCTGTTGGTTGGTTGGTTGTGTTTGGTTCTGTTGGTTGGTTGGTTGTGTTTGGTTCTGTTGGTTGGTTGGTTGGTTGGTTGTGTTTGGTTCTGTTGGTTGGTTGGTTGTGTTTGGTTCTGTTGGTTGGTTGGTTGGTTGGTTGTGTTTGGTTCTGTTGGTTGGTTGGCTGTGTTTGGTTCTGTTGGTTGGTTGGTTGGTTGGTTGGTTGGTTGGTTGGTTGGTTGTGTTTGGTTCGGTTGGTTGGTTGTGTTTGGTTCGGTTGGTTGGTTGTGGTTCTCTTGGTGTTTTGACCAGAAAGGTCTGCGTCATTTCCTTGTATATGTGCTCCTCTTCACCAGGGACTGGTTGTACCGGTTATTCGCAACGTAGAGACCATGAACTTTGCCGACATTGAGAAAACCATCAACGGTCTGGGAGAGAAGGTAACAAGGCTTTGTCTGAATGGGATGAATGAGTCTATAGTACATATGATACATCAGCTCATGAGGTTGTGCTTTACTTTTGATCGCGTCAAATGATCATTTAAAAAAAAAATAACATACTCCATTTAGCAGACGCTTTTATACAACGTGACTTAGTCATGCGTACATACATTTTACGTACCGGCGGTTCCCGGGAATCGAACCCACAACCCTGGTGTTTACAAAGCACCATGCTTTACCAACTGATGCACAGAGGAGGATTGCGTCACCTTGTGATAAACGGCACCAAGACGTTTTTAACGGAGATCCGTGAAAACAAAAAGATTCAAACCCAACGTGCCAACGTGATCCAATTCAGGGATACATTTTATTTATTATTTATTTATTACATTTTTACATTTTAAAGTATTGAGACATGGCCCTTGTGTTTTCTCCATGCTCGTAACAGGATGTGGAGGACTTTGAGGTTGAGACTTAAACATACTAACCGGTACCCCCTGTATAGTCTCCACATTGACTCTGTACCGGTACCCCCTGTATAGTCTCCACATTGACTCTGTACCGGTACCCCCTGTATAGTCTCCACATTGACTCTGTACCGGTACCCCCTGTATAGTCTCCACATTGACTCTGTACCGGTACCCCCTGTATATAGTCTCCACAATGACTCTGTACCGGTACCCCCTGTATAGTCTCCACATTGACTCTGTACCGGTACCCCCTGTATATAGCCTCCACATAGACTCTGTACCGGTACCCCCTGTATAGTCTCCACATTGACTCTGTACCGGTACCCCCTGTATATAGTCTCCACATTGACTCTGTACCGGTACCCCCTGTATATAGCCTCCACATTGACTCTGTACCGGTACCCACTGTATATAGCCTCCACATTGACTCTGTACCGTAATACCCTGTGTATATCCTCCACATTGACTCTGTACCGGTACCCCCTGTATATAGCCTCCACATTGACTCTGTACCGGTACCCACTGTATATAGCCTCCACATTGACTCTGTACCGTAATACCCTGTATATATCCTCCACATTGACTCTGTACCGGTACCCCCTGTATATAGCCTCCACATTGACTCTGTACCGTAATACCCTGTATATAGCCTCCACATTGTCTCTGTACCGTGATACCCTGTATATAGCCTCCACATTTGTTGTATTCGGCGCATGTGACTAATAAAGTTTGATTTGATTAGTTTTATCACAACGTCAATATGATAACATCACCTTGATGATCAAAGCTGCCAAGAAGTTCTTCAAGGGAAAAAAAAAAAAATCTATGAAACTAATGGCATTGAATAATGACCCAAACTCGACTGCTGTGTGTGTGTTTTTGTCCAGGCTCGTAATAATGTGCTGGCTGTGGAGGACATGGACGGAGGAACCTTCACCATCAGTAACGGAGGAGTGTTTGGTTCCATGTTTGGCACGCCCATCATCAACCCACCCCAGTCTGCCATCTTGGGCATGCACGGTATCTTCGACAGGCCTGTAGCCATCGGCGGCAAGGTGGGTCTCACCCGCAGTGCATTCCCGTCTGTATGCCAACAAGTTAAATTCATCTCCATCCAGAAGTTTAAATTGGACATTATTTCGAAGCCGAAGGCAAATTTTATACATTTTTAATCAACATTTTGTTTCTACTGTCTGCTGTATAGTTATTTCTCTCTCTCCATCAGGTGGAGATCCGGCCCATGATGTACGTGGCTCTGACCTACGACCATCGGCTGGTCGACGGCAGAGAGGCAGTCACCTTCCTGCGTAAAATCAAGTCTGTGGTGGAGGATCCCCGCGTTCTTCTGCTCGACATGTGATTCCAGCCTTACATCACAGCAACAGGGCCACGTTCAGTAGGCACTAACGTTGTTGAGCGTTACAAAGAGCAGTGTTGTGACTCTCTTTAACAAACCCCGGAGAGGTATGTGGTTGTACATAATGCTCCACAAACGTTGTGGCCTGCTGAACACACCCGCAGCGATTTAAACATCTTTATAAAACCAACCCACAGCCAAATCCACTGTTGTTTATTTTTGGTTGAAGAAAGAGATCTGTTTGTGTGACCAAGACATTATAGTTGGCTGAAAGGCACAAACAGATATGGAACTGGGGCTAAGAGAGAATTTAATGTTGAGATTATTCACTTATTATTAGTTGGTTTCATTCAGCAGTTTTTGCTCAGATTGAAATGTCAGATTGATTCAACATCATACAATGTGTCACTGACTGATGAACCGACCAGGTCTGTTCTGTCTCAATATTATACTGGCTCTCTGATGAACCGACCAGGTCTGTTCTGTCTCAATATTATACTGGCTCTCTGATGAACCGACCAGGTCTGATCGGTCTCAATATTATACTGGCTCTCTGATGAACTTACCAGGTCTGTTCTGTCTCAATATTATACTGACCCTCTGATGAACTTACCAGGTCTGTTCTGTCTCAATATTATACTGGCTCTCTGATGAACCGACCAGGTCTGATCGGTCTCAATATTATACTGACCCTCTGATGAACTTACCAGGTCTGTTCTGTCTCAATATTATACTGGCTCTCTGATGAACCGACCAGGTCTGTTCTGTCTCAATATTATACTGGCTCTCTGATGAACCGACCAGGTCTGTTCTGTCTCAATATTATACTGGCTCTCTGATGAACCGACCAGGTCTGATCGGTCTCAATATTATACTGGCTCTCTGATGAACTTACCAGGTCTGTTCTGTCTCAATATTATACTGACCCTCTGATGAACTTACCAGGTCTGTTCTGTCTCAATATTATACTGGCTCTCTGATGAACCGACCAGGTCTGATCGGTCTCAATATTATACTGACCCTCTGATGAACTTACCAGGTCTGTTCTGTCTCAATATTATACTGGCTCTCTGATGAACTTACCAGGTCTGATCGGTCTCAATATTATACTGGCTCTCTGATGAACTTACCAGGTCTGATCGGTCTCAATATTATACTGGCTCTCTGATGAACTTACCAGATCTGTTCTGTCTCAATATTATACTGGCTCTCTGATGAACCGACCAGGTCTGTTCTGTCTCAATATTATACTGGCTCTTTGATGAACCGACCAGGTCTGATCGGTCTCAATATTATACTGGCTCTCTGATGAACCGACCAGGTCTGTTCTGTCTCAATATTATACTGGCTCTCTGATGAACCGACCAGGTCTGTTCTGTCTCAATATTATACTGGCTCTCTGATGAACTTACCAGATCTGTTCTGTCTCAATATTATACTGGCTCTCTGATGAACCGACCAGGTCTGTTCTGTCTCAATATTATACTGGCTCTTTGATGAACCGACCAGGTCTGATCGGTCTCAATATTATACTGGCTCTCTGATGAACTTACCAGATCTGTTCTGTCTCAATATTATACTGGCTCTCTGATGAACTTACCAGGTCTGTTCTGTCTCAATATTATACTGACTCTCTGATGAACCGACCAGGTCTGTTCTGTCTCAATATTATACTGGCTCTTTGATAAACCGACCAGGTCTGATCGGTCTCAATATTATACTGACTCTCTGATGAACTTACCAGATCTGTTCTGTCTCAATATTATACTGGCTCTCTGATGAACTTACCAGGTCTGTTCTGTCTCAATATTATACTGGCTCTCTGATGAACCGACCAGGTCTGATCAGTCTCAATATTATACTGACCCTCTGATGAACTTACCAGGTCTGTTCTGTCTCAATATTATACTGGCTCTCTGATGAACTTACCAGGTCTGTTTTGTCTCAATATTATACTGGCTCTCTGATGAACTTACCAGGTCTGATCGGTCTCAATATTATACTGGCTCTCTGATGAACCGACCAGGTCTGTTCTGTCTCAATATTATACTGACTCTCTGATGAACTTACCAGGTCTGTTCTGTCTCAATATTATACTGGCTCTCTGATGAACTTACCAGGTCTGTTTTGTCTCAATATTATACTGGCTCTCTGATGAACTTACCAGGTCTGTTTTGTCTCAATATTTTACTGGTTCTCTGATGAACCGACCAGGTCTGTTCTGTCTCAATATTATACTGACTCTCTGATGAACTTACCAGGTCTGTTCTGTCTCAATATTATACTGGCTCTCTGATGAACTTACCAGGTCTGTTTTGTCTCAATATTATACTGGCTCTCTGATGAACTTACCAGGTCTGTTCTGTCTCAATATTATACTGGCTCTCTGATGAACCTACCAGGTCTGTTTTGTCTCAATATTATACTGGCTCTCTGATGAACTTACCAGGTCTGATCGGTCTCAATATTCAACTTTTCCATTCAAAGCACTTGCATCAAGAAAAGGTCACATGCCAAAAAAGCATCAAGATTTTACGGTGTTCCTCTTAGCACCAGAGGGCTTTTCAATCAGCTGTAAATGGTCTATCCATGCTACCAATTTTTAAAGCCAAATACGTGTTTTTATAATTCTAGTCTAAAGAATTGTTCAGTCAGACAAGATGAAGTCCATTCTAGATCGCCTGTTCTGCGTGGCTGTCCCATGTCATGGTTCTGTATGACTGTCCCATGTCATGGTTCTGTTCTGTATGACTGTCCCATGTCGTGGTTCTGTATGACTGTCCCATGTCGTGGTTCTGCGTGGCTGTCCCATGTCGTGGTTCTCTTCTGTATGGCTGTCCCATGTCATGGTTCTGTATGACTGTCCCATGTCGTGGTTCTGTATGACTGTCCCATGTCGTGGTTCTGCGTGGCTGTCCCATGTCATGGTTCTGTTCTGTATGGCTGTCCCATGTCATGGTTCTGTTCTGTATGGCTGTCCCATGTCATGGTTCTGTTCTGTATGGCTGTCCCATGTCATGGTTCTGTTCTGTATGGCTGTCCCATGTCGTGGTTCTGTATGACTGTCCCATATCGGGGTTCTGTATGACTGTCCCATGTCGTGGTTCTGTATGGCTGTCCCATGTCGTGGTTCTGTATGACTGTCCCATGTCGTGGTTCTGTATGGCTGTCCCATGTCGTGGTTCTGTATGGCTGTCCCATGTCGTGGTTCTGTATGACTGTCCCATGTCGTTGTTCTGTATGGCTGTCCCATGTCGTGGTTCTGTATGACTGTCCCATGTCGTTGTTCTGTATGGCTGTCCCATGTCATGGTTCTGTATGACTGTCCCATGCCGTGGTTCTGTTCTGTATGACTGTCCCATGCCGTGGTTCTGTTCTGTATGACTGTCCCATGCCGTGGTTCTGTTCTGTATGACTGTCCCATGTCATGGTTCTGTTCTGTATGACTGTCCCATGCCGTGGTTCTGTTCTGTATGACTGTCCCATGTTGTGGTTCTGTATGACTGTCCCATGTCGTGGTTCAGTTTTTTGACAGTGCTGTTCCTGGGGGTTGGTTAAAGGGTCACCTCTTCATGTCTAGTCTCTTGGTTTCCCCCGGTGCAGGAACTTTTCCTGCTTCTTTGGGATGACCACTGAGAAACCACTTCCTTTCCTTCGCCCTCTGGAGATGGTTCTGTCCGTCCGTGGCAAGGCAACATGCAGTGTAACACCCGGGCCACAGTGTTTTCGGTACAGTCTTCAAGTCGCCTCAATTTAGCAGCGTTGTATTTCATGGTGAACTCTTCTTCGTTGAAACCCAGGAAGCAGATTCTCTATGTGCCGTATACAATACTTGGGAAACCCCATTTAAAAACATCCCAGAGTATTATGTACAGATTCCCGTCTTGGGTTTTTCTTCTCCTCTCTGATCTTATCTAATGTGTTTTATAGCTTTTCCTTCGTGGATCAGAGAACCCCCCCCCCCCCCCCCCCCAGTAGAGCAAGCAGAAGCACAGTGTCAAGGAAAAGGCAGATTGGTTTCAAACGCACACGACACATCCAATAACATGCCGGTGCTGGGTACAAACTAACAAAATAACCATGAAATAAAGGACAGATGCATCATGGGTCAGAAACGTTGCACAATAAAAGTGTGTGAACTTTTATCAGTGTTCTGGTGTCGACTCTTTTTATTTTCCTAAGGAAAAGGAAGAAACCTTGTGAGGAACCCAGAGATAGATCTGGGGCCCTGTTCATTAAGGCGCACCGTATCGAAACATTTTCAACAGAAAGGGAAAACGAGCAGTTCTAATTGAGTCCTGATAGTCCCTCCCTGTTTTAATACGTTTTCTTCAGTTTGGTGTGTAATGACAACCACCCTGATCTTCTAAGCTAATTATCGTATCGCTCTGCTGTTCTCTAGAAGCCTCAGAATAATGGGCTCACCTCTCTAACAGAGAGTCTTGTGGGTTGCTTGGGCCCGGACCCTTCCTCCCCTCTCTTCCTCCCCTCTTCACGGACGCTCCCCTCAAGTGCCTGCAGCTGTCTCCACTCTACACTCTCTGTTTACTTTAATAATCATTGAGGACAATGGCTACTAACGGTTGCGTCTTTGTTTCTGTGCCAGCACCTACAGTCCACAAAAGGTCTGAACAACGCCATTTGGAAAACACAAGTTTCCTTCATTTGAAATTTCAATAAAAATAAAAAAACAGGTTGATAATGTTTGATTAGCATGATAATACCTTCATTTAATGGTTGATGAATACAGGGATCAATAACACCAATGGGGTAACTTTAACGATGTACCTTTTAGCGAGATGGCTTTTTAATGTGTTGCATGTGCTCCGTTAGACCAAGCCTACGCTGCAAGGTGCATAGATATTCATTCGGTTGTGATGGAGTTTTTTGTTGTTGTTGTTGTTGTTGTTGTTGTTGTTGTATTTGTCTTGAAAATTTGGACCTGACATATGAATATCCAATGAAGCTTGTCCAATAAGGCCTCCAAGGGCTTTGTGTTGATTCAGATGACAGATGGACCATTAGGAACAGCAGAAATAACTATTGGATTTCATTAAGCCAACATCAGAGAGGTAATTTACCTAAATTATTCCGGTAATTTCATTTCATCTTCCATTTTTTTTCTTCCTAACAGGCCTGTCGGACTAGTCTTGTTATTCTCTGTTGACTAGTCTTGTTATTCTCTGTTGAAATATGTCTTCAAATCAAATTTTGGTCGGCAGATGTTGGTTAGCAGATGTTAATGTGAGTGTAGCGAAATGCTTGTGCTTCTAGTTCCCGACCGTGCAGTAATATCTAACAAGTAATCTAACAATTTCACAACAACTACCGTATACACACAGACGTGTAAAGGAATGAATAAGAATATGTACACATAAATATATGGATGAGCGATGGCCGAACAGCATAGGCAAGATGCAGTAGATGGTATAGAGTACAGTATATACATATGCGATGAGTAATGTAGGGTATGTAAACATTATATGAAGTGGCATGGTTTAAAGTGACTAGTGATACATTTATTACATCCAATTTTAATTATTAAAGTGGCTAGAGATTTGAGTCAGTATGTTGGCAGCAGCCACTCAATGTTAGTGATGGCTGTTTAACAGTCTGATGGCCTTGAGATAGAAGCTGTTTTTCAGTCTCTCGGTCCCTGCTTTGATGCACCTGTACTGACCTCGCCTTCTGGATGATAGCGGGGGGAACAGGCAGTGGCTCAGGCACCGTTACTCACCAAACCACAGGCACCGTTACTCACCAAACCACAGGTATGATTACTCACCAAACCACAGGCACCGTTACTCACCAAACCACAGGCACCGTTACTCACCAAACCACAGGCACCGTTACTCACCAAACCACAGGCACCGTTACTCACCAAACCACAGGCATCGTTACTCACCAAACCACAGGCATCGTTACTCACCAAACCACAGGCACCGTTACTCACCAAACCACAGGCACCGTTACTCACCAAACCACAGGCATCGTTACTCACCAAACCACAGGCACCGTTACTCACCAAACCACAGGCATCGTTACTCTCAAACCACAGGCATGGTTACTCACCAAACCACAGGCATGGTTACTCACCAAACCACAGGTATGATTACTCACCAAACCACAGGCACCGTTACTCACCAAACCACAGGCATGGTTACTCACCAAACCACAGGCACCGTTACTCACCAAACCACAGGCATGGTTACTCTCAAACCACAGGCATGGTTACTCACCAAACCACAGGCATCGTTACTCTCAAACCACAGGCATGGTTACTCACCAAACCACAGGAACCGTTACTCCCCAAACCACAGGCATCGTTACTCCCAAAATACAGGCACCGTTACTCTCAAACCACAGGCATCGTTACTCTCAAACCACAGGCATGATTACTCTCCAGATGCTGTTGTACCGAAGCCTTTTCAGCTACCGAAAGTCTCTCCATAATCTCTCCATAAAGAAACACACCTTGAGACACAATCAGCCTTATTTCCACCCAACGCTGTGCCTGCATAAGTAATGACCTGCGTGAATATTCATCAATAGTTTCTGTCCGTCCGTTTCCTTTACAGGCTGTTCGTACATTCACAAAGCAGACACACGCCTGGCTGCATCTGGCCCTATTCTTCTTGCCTCCCTCTGGCTGCCTTTGATACGGGCCTGGACCAAGGTCTGCTATTCTTCCTCCTCCTGCCTCTCAGTCTGTGTATCTCTCTCTGGGTGTATTGTTGTCGTAGCAGAAGATTAATGCTGGCTGTAGAACGGTCCGGAGGCGATGAGGAGAGACCGGAAGAGAGACAGAGGGAGAGACCAGGCTCTGGAACACCTGGCTGAACTGACGTGCCCTCCCTGCATCGCAGCTGGCTGGGGGGGTTAAAGGTCAAACATATTCACCAATCACCACGAAGGGTTTGAGTGGGGAAGACGAGTGTAGATCCCTACAATACCACCTTGAATATTCAGTTTTGTTTTGTTTGTTCGTTGGTTCACAGCCTGATGTTTATTTATGTCGTCCTCCATCTTGTTCACTTTACACCAATGGTCACTGTCTGTTCTGCTTCTCTCACTACCGATGGTTGCCTATTAGTGCTCAGCAAATTAGCTTGCTGCAATACACAAACACAACGCTTATCTTAACCACTAAATTCAAAATAAACTCCTTGTTATCCACAGACATGGTTCCGGAACTCCTTGTTATCCACAGACATGGTTCCGGAACTCCTTGTTATCCACAGACATGGTTCCGGAACTCCTTGTTATCCACAGACATGGTTCCGGAACTCCTTGTTATCCACAGACATGGTTCCGGAACTCCTTGTTATCCACAGACATGGTTCCGGAACTCTTTATCATCCACAGACATGGTTCCCTCTTCATCTAATCTTTGGAACTTCTCTACCAGGCCCTCTTTTTGCTCCGCAAGGAAGTCCTTCAAGAGAAATACATTGAAGCTCATAATCAGTTAGGGATCAACCGATTGATGCTTGTGTCGACTGGCCACGCTCCTATCAAGCTTTGCCGTTGTCAATGGGAAAAGATAACTGTCAATTGATTGATGCTTGTGTCGATACATTGCACTCAATGGGAAAGATGAGCTATGTCAATATATTCATTGGACTGCAATGTATTGACATACAGTTGAAGTCGGAGGTTTACATACACTTAGGTTGAAGTCATTAAAACTCGTTTTTTAAACCGCTCAACATTTCTTGTTAACAAACTATAGTTTTGGCAAGTCGGTTAGGACATCTACTTTGTGCATGACACAAGTCATTTTTACAACAATTGTTTACAGACAGATTATTTCACTTATAATTCACTGTATCACAATTCCAGTGGGTCAGAAGTTTGTATGCATTAAACTTCTGACCCACTGGGAATGTGATGAAATAAATAAAAGCTATTATTCTGACATTTCACATTCTTAAAATAAAGTGGTGATCCTAACTGACCTAAAAACGGGAATGTCAGGAAATGTCAGAAACTGAGTTACCTCAGAAATGAGAAATGCTGAATACAACAGGTGTAGTAGACCTTACAGTGAAATGCTGAATACAACAGGTGTAGTAGACCTCACAGTGAAATGCTGAATACAACAGGTGTAGTAGACCTCACAGTGAAATGCTGAATATAACAGGTGTAGTAGACCTCACAGTGAAATGCTGAATACAACAGGTGTAGTAGACCTTACAGTGAAATGCTGAATACAACAGGTGTAGTAGACCTTACAGTGAAATGCTGAATACAACAGGTGTAGTAGACCTTACAGTGAAATGCTGAATACAACAGGTGTAGTAGACCTCACAGTGAAATGCTGAATACAACAGGTGTAGTAGACCTTACAGTGAAATGCTGAATACAACAGGTGTAGTAGACCTTACAGTGAAATGCTGAATACAACAGGTGTAGTAGACCTCACAGTGAAATGCTGAATACAACAGGTGTAGTAGACCTCACAGTGAAATTCTGAATACAACAGGTGTAGTAGACCTTACAGTGAAATGCGGAATACAACAGGTGTAGTAGATCTTACAGTGAAATTCTGAATACAACAGGTGTAGGTAGACCTTACAGTGAAATGCTGAATACAACAGGTGTAGTAGACCTCACAGTGAAATGCTGAATACAACAGGTGTAGTAGACCTTACAGTGAAATGCTGAATACAACAGGTGTAGTAGACCTTACAGTGAAATGCTGAATACAACAGGTGTAGTAGACCTTACAGTGAAATGCTGAATACAACAGGTGTAGTAGACCTCACAGTGAAATGCTGAATACAACAGGTGTAGTAGACCTCACAGTGAAATGCTGAATACAACAGGTGTAGTAGACCTCACAGGGAAATGCTGAATACAACAGGTGTAGTAGACCTCACAGTGAAATGCTGAA
This sequence comes from Oncorhynchus mykiss, assembly GCF_057628025.1. Taxonomy (NCBI): domain Eukaryota; kingdom Metazoa; phylum Chordata; class Actinopteri; order Salmoniformes; family Salmonidae; genus Oncorhynchus; species Oncorhynchus mykiss. Next base: position 5,693,016 of record NC_143029.1, read on the forward strand.
TACAACAGGTGTAGTAGACCTCACAGTGAAATGCTGAATACAACAGGTGTAGTAGACCTTACAGTGAAATGCTGAATACAACAGGTGTAGTAGACCTCACAGTGAAATGATGAATACAACAGGTGTAGTAGACCTAACAGTGAAATGCTGAATACAACAGGTGTAGTAGACCTTACAGTGAAATGCTGAATACAACAGGTGTAGTAGACCTTACAGTGAAATGCTGAATACAACAAGTGTAGTAGACCTTACCGTGAAATGCTGAATACAACAGGTGTAGTAGACCTCACAGTGAAATACTGAATACAACAGGTGTAGATAGACCTTACAGTGAAATGCTGAATACAACAGGTGTAGAGACCTCACAGTGAAATGATGAATACAACAGGTGTAGTAGACCTAACAGTGAAATGCTGAATACAACAGGTGTAGTAGACCTTACAGTGAAATGCTGAATACAACAGGTGTAGTAGACCTCACAGTGAAATGCTGAATACAACAGGTGTAGTAGACCTCACAGTGAAATGCTGAATACAACAGGTGTAGTAGACCTCACAGTGAAATGCTGAATATAACAGGTGTAGTAGACCTCACAGTGAAATGCTGAATACAACAGGTGTAGTAGACCTTACAGTGAAATGCTGAATACAACAGGTGTAGTAGACCTTACAGTGAAATGCTGAATACAACAGGTGTAGTAGACCTTACAGTGAAATGCTGAATACAACAGGTGTAGTAGACCTCACAGTGAAATTCTTACTTACAGGCTCTAACCAATAGTGCAAAAAAGGTATTAGGTGAACAATAGGTAGGTAAAGAAATGAAACAACAGTAAAAAGACTGGCTATATACAGTAGAGAGGTTATATACAGTAGAGAGGCTATATACAGTAGCGAGGCTATATACAGTAGATAGGCTATATACAGTAGAGAGGCTATATACAGTAGTGAGGCTATATACAGTAGGGAGGCTATATACAGTAGGGAGGCTATATACAGTAGAGAAGCTATATACAGTAGGGAGGCTATATACAGTAGCGAGGCTATATACAGTAGGGAGGCTATATACAGTAGAGAGCCTATATACAGTAGGGAGGCTATATACAGTAGAGAGGCTATATACAGTAGGGAGGCTATATACAGTAGGGAGGCTATATACAGTAGCGATGCTATATACAGTATATAGGCTATATACAGTAGAGAGGCTATATACAGTAGAGAGGTTATATACAGTAGAGAGGCTAAATACAGTAGAGAGGCTATATACAGTAGAGAGGCTATATACAGTAGAGAGCCTATATACAGTAGGGAGCCTATATACAGTAGGGAGGCTATATACAGTAGCGAGGCTATATACAGTAGATAGGCTATATACAGTAGAGAGGCTATATACAGTAGAGAGGTTATATACAGTAGAGAGGCTAAATACAGTAGAGAGGCTATATACAGTAGGGAGGCTATATACAGTAGAGGCTATATACAGTAGCGAGGCTATATACAGTAGCGAGGCTATATACAGTAGCGAGGCTATATACAGTAGAGAGGCTATATACAGTAGAGAGGTTATATACAGTAGAGAGGTTATATACAGTAGATAGGCTAAATACAGTAGAGAGGCTATATACAGTAGGGAGGCTATATACAGTAGAGAGGATATATACAGTAGGGAGGCTATATACAGTAGCGAGGCTATATACAGTAGATGGGCTATATACAGTAGAGAGGCTATATACAGTAGAGAGGTTATATACAGTAGAGAGGTTATATACAGTAGAGAGGTTCTATACAGTAGAGAGGCTATATACAGTAGAGAGACTATATACAGTAGAGAGGCTATATACAGTAGAGAGGCTATATACAGTAGAGGCTATATACAGTAGAGAGGTTATATACAGTAGAGAGGTTATATACAGTAGATAGGCTATATACAGCAGAGAGGTTCTATACAGTAGAGAGGCTATATACAGTAGAGAGACTATATACAGTAGAGAGGTTATATACAGTAGATAGGCTATATACAGTAGAGAGGTTCTATACAGTAGAGAGGCTATATACAGTAGAGAGACTATATACAGTAGAGAGGCTATATACAGTAGAGAGGCTATATACAGTAGAGGTTATATACAGTAGATAGGCTATATACAGTAGAGAGGTTATATACAGTAGATAGGCTATATACAGCAGAGAGGTTCTATACAGTAGAGAGGCTATATACAGTAGAGAGACTATATACAGTAGAGAGGCTATATACACTAGTGAGGCTATATACAGTAGAGAGGCTGTATACAGTAGAGAGGCTATATACAGTAGAGAGGCTCTATACAGTAGAGAGGCTATATACAGTAGAGGGGCTATATACAGTAGAGATGCTATATACAGCAGAGAGGCTATATACAGTAGAGAGGCTATATACAGTAGTGAGGCTATATACACTAGTGAGGCTATATACAGTAGCGAGGCGATATATACAGTAGCGAGGCTATATACAGTAGACAGGCTATATACAGTAGTGAGGCTATATACAGTAGACAGGCTATATACAGTTGAGAGGCTATATACAGTAGAGAGGTTATATACAGTAGCTAGGCTATAACAGTAGCGAGGCTATTTACAGTAGTGAGGCTATATACAGTAGAGAGGCTATATACAGTAGAGAGGCTATAACAGTAGAGAGGCTATATACAGTAGAGAGGTTATATACAGTAGAGAGACTATATACAGTAGTGAGGCTATATAAAGTAGCGAGGCTATATACAGTAGAGAGGCTATATACAGTAGAGAGGCTATATACAGTAGAGAGGCTATATACAGTAGAGAGGCTATATACAGTAGAGAGGCTATATACAGTAGAGAGGCTATATACAGTAGAGAGGCTATATACAGTAGTGAGGCTATATACAGTAGAGAGGCTATATACAGTAGAGAGGCTATATACAGTAGAGAGGCTATATACAGTAGAGAGGCTATATACAGTAGAGAGGCTATATACAGTAGAGAGGCTATATACAGTAGAGAGGCTATATACAGTAGTGAGGCTATATACAGTAGTGAGGCTATATACAGTAGAGAGGCTATATACAGTAGTGAGGCTTCATACAGACACCGGTTAGTCAGGCTGATTGAGGCAGTATGTACATACTAGATATGGTTAAAGTGACTATGCATATATGATGATCATGTGTTCAGCAGTCTGATGATTTGTAGACAGAAACTGTCTCTGAGCCTGTTGGTATCATGTGTTCAGCAGTCGGATGGCTTGTAGATACAAAGAATCCTGATGGTCAGAGACTAGCATAGTGTGTGGAATGGAGTGAATGGAATGGTATCACCATGGAAACGGCGTGTTCGATGTATTTGATACCATTCCGTTCCAGCCATTACTGTGAGCCCGTCTTCTACTTTTAAGTGCCACCAGCCAACACTGATATTCACCCATTTTCTAACGGGACCAACAGGCCCAAGTCCTGCTCCCTCTGTGATGCCAAACCACACTTCTCCAGGTGCACTTGGTAACATGTTATTTAGTCTGAACAACCAAAAAGTATGCATGTATGCACAAATAAGAAATGATCGAGCTCAGAGGGGAAGTTTGTCTCAGCTTATGATAAAAGACTGCTGGTCTTCAGTGCCCTCTAGTGGCTGCTTTGTGTTACAAACCTTGTTTTATTTAGACTGCTGTGTGTTACAAACCTTGTTTTATATAGACTGCTGTGTGTTACAAACCTTGTTTTATATAGACTGCTGTGTGTTACAAACCTTGTTTTATATAGACTGCTGTGTGTTACAAACCTTGTTTTATATAGACTGCTGTGTGTTACAAACCTTGTTTTATATAGACTGCTTGTGATTTGTGTTACAAACCTTGTTTTATATAGACGTTGATTTCTTGTTCGGTCATCAGACCTGCCTGCGTCTTAAAACAGTTTCTATGGAAAAACAAATTTGATTAACGGATTTCATGTTTGAAAATGTGAGATAAGCGAATGAATAAAAAATAAAACAAGCTTGTAAAAATACTAGTCCATCACCTCATAACATAGTCAAGATGTTATTGGTGTCAAAAGTGAGAGAGTATCATTTGAAGCCTCTCCTAGGCTGGGTTTGAGACAGTTCAGTTTCCATAAACCGAGGGGAAGTTATGTATCTCTTTACTTGATGCTTAAGGACATCATCTTTGCTACTATTTCTATTATTATTTTGTATACATGTTTTTAAGAACTATGAATTTTTGTAATTTATTTAACTAGGCAAGTCAGTTAAGAACAAATTCCTATTTACAATGACGGCCTACTCTTGTCCCTATTGGGACTCCCAATCACGGCCGGCTGTGATACTGCCTGGATTTGAACCAGGGACTGTAGTGACACCTCTTGCGCTGAGATGCAGAGTCTCAGACCGCTGCGCCCCTCAAGAGCATCTGTTAAACAGAAAATCAACTTTGCATGCCGTTAATACATGAAGGTTTGTGTTTGATCACTGTCTGTCCTATTGTCCAGGTACCACTAACAGTGTCCAGTTGTCCATCGACATCGTTGTCTTTGTGGCACTGACCATCATGGTTGCCATAGGTACTATTTACCAAAAACCAGGAAGAACCGCCCACCAGCAGGTGAGAATCACAGGGATTGGTTCCTTTTTAGTTCCATTTAGGTCCCTAGCTTCCACACCTTCAATGTTCACAGATCTTGTCACACCCTGACCATAGTTTGCGTTGTATGTTTCTATGTTTTGTTTGGTCAGGGTGTGATCTGAGTGGGCATTCTATGTTGCATGTCTAGTTAGTCTGTTTCTATGTGTTTTGGCCTGATATGGTTCTCATTTAGAGGCAGGTGTTAGTCGTTGTCTCTGACTGGGAACCATATTTAGGAAGCCTGTTTTGTATTGTGAGGTGTGGGTGATTGTTCCTGTTTCCAGTGCTGGTATTCACGGTACAGGACTGTTTCGTCTTGGTTCATTGTTTTTGTTCGTTGTTTAATTATCCCATTAAAAATGGACAATCATCACGCTGCATTTTGGTCCTCCTCTCATTCATCCGACGAAGATCGTTACAGATCTGAAAGACTTGACTATTATTTCTAATCAAATAGGGATGAGGGAACCAATCCATCCATAAGCCAATTGGAGCATACCATAAATTACGTTCACATATTCTGTCCTTCAGATCTGTCAACTGAAATGGAATCAATTCAAATCAAATCAAATGTATTTATATAGCCCTTCTTACATCAGCTGATATCTCAAAGTGCTGTACAGAAACCCAGCCTAAAACCCCAAACAGCAAGCAATGCAGGTGTAGAAGCACGGTGGCTAGGAAAAACTCCCTAGAAAGGCCAAAACCTAGGAAGAAACCTAGAGAGGAACCAGGCTATGAGGGGTGGCAAGTCCTCTTCTGGCTGTGCCGGGTGGAGATTATAACAGAACATGGCCAAGATGTTCAAATGTTCATAAATGACCAGCATGGTCAAATAATAATAATCACAGTAGTTGTCGAGGGTGCAACAGGTCAGCATTTCAGGAGTAAATGTCAGTTGGCTTTTCATAGCCGATCATTAAGAGTATCTCTAACGCTCCTACTGTCTCTAGAGAGTTGAAAACAGCAGGTCTGGGACAGGTAGCATGCCCGGTGAAGAGGTCAGGGTTCCATAGACGCAGGCAGAACAGTTGAAACTGGAGCAGCAGCACGGCCAGGAGAAGTACTCCAGATATAACAAACTGACCCTAGCCCCCCGACACATGAACTACTGCAGCATATATACTGGAGGCTGAGACAAGAGGGGTCAGGAGATACTGTGGCCCCATCCGATGATACCCCCGGATAGGGCCAAACGTGCAGGATATAACCACACCCACTTTGCCAAAGCACAGCCCCCACACCACTAGAGGGATATCTTCAACCACCAACTTACCATCCTGAGACAAGGCCGAGTATAGCACACAAAGATCTCCGCCACGGCACAACCTAAGGGGGGACGCCAACCCAAATCAGGTCATAAATAGACCTTTGACATAATCATCTTGTCCATATAAACCTCTTTAAGGTTTTCTATAGAATTAATGAAAGGTCTGTTATGTTGTCTGATGTGTGTGTAGTTGTTTGGTTCTCTGTATAGAACAACTTAACCTTTTACTGCAGTAGGCTAGATCAGGGTCACACAGAGTGATTCTTGGTCTTAAACAAATCTACATTGAAACAAAAGTAAACACCTCACACACATGGTTATGGGCTTAACAAAAGAAGACGCCTGAACCATGTCAGATATATAGAGTTGAAATGTATTACATTTTGAGTTTGCATCCCAATATTACACTTCATATACATCACAGAAGACTGAAATATATCAAAACCATTTAACGTAGAAACACCAGATTTTCAGATAATTATTTTAAATAGATTAATTATGAAATAATGAAGAATATTTATAACGTTCCAACGATGAGGCCACTAGAGGGCGCTCTGGTCATTTGACTGTAGGGAACGGCTACAGAAGCCTCTGGTGTTGACCTTCAGGTCCTGAAGAAATGACCCCTTGTTCCCCCGCTCTTCTCCCAGTGCTGGACTAAGAATCTCAAACTGTCTGTAGGTTTATTGATCGACTAAAAATAGGAAATAAATGTTTTTACAATTGATGTTTATCTACGATAGTACATAGTGTTTTTTAAGATGTATTTCCTATTTTTTTATTAGCTTGTCTTAATATTAGCTTATCTCAGATGCAGTATAGATGATGATATTCATTAATACATTTTTGGTTGATGTCAAAGTTTAGATATGTTTATTTTGTTTATTGAATCTTTTATTTTTATTTTTACATATATATATATATATATATATATATATAGAGAGAGAGAGATATATATCTTTTTTTCTGTAACTGTTACTAACGTAAAAAAAAAAAGTCAAATCTGGGCTATTTTCAGATGTAACAGCCTGTAATGTTCCACAACTTCCACTAGATGGGGGTGTTAGCTAAAATAGCTTCTGATCTCCAACCAACCTCAAGGTATGAAGGTCTCTACTGTAATTAACAGGGTGAAAATCTCTGCCGTTGTTATTAACATGGTGAAGGTCTCTACTGTGGTTATTAACAGGGTGAAGGTCTCTACTGTTGTTATTAACATGGTGAAGGTCTCTACTGTGGTTATTAACAGGGTGAAGGTCTCTACTGTTGTTATTAACAGGTGTGAAGGTCTCTACTGTGGTTATTAACAGGGTGAAGGTCTCTACTGTTGTTATTAACATGGTGAAGGTCTCTACTGTTGTTATTAACATGGTGAAGGTCTCTACTGTGGTTATTAACAGGGTGAAGGTCTCTACTGTTGTTATTAACATGGTGAAGGTCTCTACTGTGGTTATTAACAGGGTGAAGGTCTCTACTGTTGTTATTAACATGGTGAAGGTCTCTACTGTGGTCATTAACAGGGTGAAGGTCTCTACTGTTATTAACAGGTGTGAAGGTCTCTACTGTTGTTATTAACAGGTGTGAAGGTCTCTACTGTGGTTATTAACAGGGTGAAGGTCTCTACTGTGGTTATTAACAGGGTGAAGGTCTCTACTGTGGTTATTAACAGGTTGAAGGTCTCTACTGTTGTTATTAACAGGGTGAAGGTCTCTACTGTTGTTATTAACAGGGTGAAGGTCTCTACTGTGGTTATTAACAGGGTGAAGGTCTCTACTGTTGTTATTAACATGGTGAAGGTCTCTACTGTGGTTATTAACAGGATGAAGGTCTCTGCTGTTGTTATTAACATGGTGAAGGTCTCTACTGTGGTTATTAACAGGGTGAAGGTCTCTACTGTTGTTATTAACATGGTGAAGGTCTCTACTGTGGTTATTAACAGGGTGAAGGTCTCTACTGTGGTTATTAACAGGGTGAAGGTCTCTGCTGTTGTTATTAACATGGTGAAGGTCTCTACTGTGGTTATTAAAAGGGTGAAGGTCTCTACTGTTGTAATTAACAGGGTGAAGGTCTCTAATGTTGTAATTAACAGGGTGAAAGTCTCTACTGTTGTAATTAACAGGTTATTTGTATTTATTAAGGATCGCCTTTAGTTCCTGTCAAGGCAGCAGCTACTCTTCCTGTGGTTTATTATGGATCCCCATTAGTTCCTGCCAAGGCAGCAGCTACTCTTCCTGGGGTTTATTATGGATCCCCATTAATTCCTGTCAAAGCAGCAGCTACTCTTCCTGGGGTTTATTATGGATCCCCATTAGTTCCTGTCAAGGCAGCAGCTACTCTTCCTGGGGTTTAATATGGATTCCCATTAGTTCCTGCCAAGGCAGCAGCTACTCTTCCTGGGGTTTACTATGGACCCCCATTAGTTCCTGTCAAGGAAGCAGCTACTCTTCCTGGGGTGTATTATGGATCCCCATTAGTTCCTGCCAAGGCAGCAGCTACTCTTCCTGGGGTTTATTATGGATCCCCATTAGTTCCTGTCAAGGCAGCAGCTACTCTTCCTGAGGTTTATTATGGATCCCCATTAGTTCCTGCCAAGGCAGCAGCTACTCTTCCTGGGGTTTATTATGGATGCCCATTAGTTCCTGTCAAGGCAGCAGCTACTCTTCCTGGGGTTTATTATGGATCCCCATTATTTCCTGTCAAGGCAGCAGCTACTCTTCCTGGGGTTTATTATGGATCCCCATTATTTCCTGTCAAGGCAGCAGCTACTCTTCCTGGGGTTTAATATGGATCCCCATTAGTTCCTGTCAAGGCAGCAGCTACTCTTCCTGGGGTTTAATATGGATTCCCATTAGTTCCTGCCAAGGCAGCAGCTACTCTTCCTGGGGTTTAATATGGATCCCCATTAGTTCCTGTCAAGGCAGCAGCTACTCTTCCTGGGGTTTAATATGGATTCCCATTAGTTCCTGCCAAGGCAGCAGCTACTCTTCCTGGGGTTTAATATGGATCCCCATTATTTCAAACCCTTTAGGAAAATGACTGTAAAAACGGATTGATGACGTATTTAAAAATGGTATGGTTGAGAGGGATGAGGCAAAAGGAACGGCAAATAAGTCTGGCTGCAAAACTGATTGGCAAACGTACTGCAAATTGATAAATAATGTGACTAAACTGAATACAAAGAAACTGCACTATGAAGCAAAGATAAATTACACAAAGAATCATTAAAAAAATAGTAAAAAGGTTTAGGGCACCTTAAATCACATTTTTGGTCAAAACGCAGACTCCGCTCCATCATTCATTGAATCAGATGGCTCATTCATAAAAAAAACGCACTGATATTGAGAACTACTTTCATGATTTTTCATTGGTAAGAATAGTAGAATAGCAAATTTAGGTATGACATGCCAGCAACAGAAGCACTACAAATCCAAGTATATCTGACCGAATTATGAAAGACAAGAATTGTCATTTTGAATTCTGTTAAGTGAGTGTGGAAGAGGTGAAAGATTATTGTTGTCTATCAACAATGACAAGCTTGGATGGAAAATTGCTGAGGATAGTATTGGATGATATTACCACTCCTACTTGCCACATCTTCAGTTTAAGCCTACTAGAGAGTGTGTGTCCTCAGGCCTGGAGTGAAGCTGAAGTCATTTAGCTTCCTAAGAATAGTAAAGCCCCCTTTACTGGCTCAAATAGCCGACCAATCAGCCTGTTACCAACCCTTAGTAAAGTTTTGGAACCAATTGTGTTTGACCAGATACAATGCTTTTTTAAAACAAATTGACCTGAGACTTTCAGCACGCTTATAGGGAAGGACATTCAACAAGCACAGCACTTACACAAATGACTGATGATTGGCTGTGAGAAATTGAGGATAAAAATATTTTGGGGGGCTGTTTTGTTAGACTTCAGTGCGGCTTTTGACATTATTGATCATAGTCTGGTCATGGAACAAAAAGGTATGTGTTACGGCTTTACACCCATTGACCAATGACTAACTTTGAGTCGGTTTTCAGTAGTTGTTGGTTTCTGTGGACTCACTTTACCATTTCCAGGGTGGAATTCCACCTTGCTGTGACATCTTGTAACGAGTGACTCATCATTTTGCTGATTTGCAACTTGCTATTGTCCTAGCTCGGCAGCGTTTTGTGAGCTGTGTTTGAAATTAACGACAATTTTTCGGCATTTAGCTGGGGCATTGTCGAACCCGCTGTTCTGATGGGACACTGTGATGGACCTTTGGAGACTGTGTGCGGTGCAGGCCACGTGTTCAAAAGGCAGATGTCTCACAGCTGCATTCATGTTCCAGGGCGACAGGTAGCCTAGTGGTTAGAGGCAGGTGGCCTAGTGGTTAGAGGCAGGTAGCCTAGTGGTTAGAGGCAGGTAGCCTAGTGGTTAGAGGCAGGTGGCCTAGTGGTTAGAGGCAGGTAGCCTAGTGGTTAGAGGCAGGTAGCCTAGTGGTTAGAGGCAGGTGGCCTAGTAGTTAGAGGCAGGTAGCCTAGTGGTTAGAGGCAGGTGGCCTAGTGGTTAGAGGCAGGTAGCCTAGTGGTTAGAGGCAGGTGGCCTAGTGGTTAGAGGCAGGTAGCCTAGTGGTTAGAGGCAGGTGGCCTAGTGGTTAGAGGCAGGTGGCCTAGTGGTTAGAGGCAGGTAGCCTAGTGGTTAGAGGCAGGTAGCCTAGTGGTTAGAGGCAGGTAGCCTAGTGGTTAGAGGCAGGTGGCCTAGTGGCAGGTAGCCTAGTGGTTAGAGGCAGGTGGCCTAGTAGTTAGAGGCAGGTAGCCTAGTGGTTAGAGGCAGGTGGCCTAGTGGTTAGAGGCAGGTAGCCTAGTGGTTAGAGGCAGGTGGCCTAGTGGTTAGAGGCAGGTAGCCTAGTGGTTAGAGGCAGGTGGCCTAGTGGTTAGAGGCAGGTGGCCTAGTGGTTAGAGGCAGGTGGCCTAGTGGCAGGTAGCCTAGTGGTTAGAGGCAGGTGGCCTAGTAGTTAGAGGCAGGTAGCCTAGTGGTTAGAGGCAGGTGGCCTAGTGGTTAGAGGCAGGTAGCCTAGTGGTTAGAGGCAGGTGGCCTAGTGGTTAGAGGCAGGTGGCCTAGTGGCAGGTAGCCTAGTGGTTAGAGGCAGGTGGCCTAGTAGTTAGAGGCAGGTAGCCTAGTGGTTAGAGGCAGGTGGCCTAGTGGTTAGAGGCAGGTAGCCTAGTGGTTAGAGGCAGGTGGCCTAGTGGTTAGAGGCAGGTAGCCTAGTGGTTAGAGGCAGGTGGCCTAGTGGTTAGAGGCAGGTGGCCTAGTGGTTAGAGGCAGGTGGCCTAGTGGCAGGTAGCCTAGTGGTTAGAAGCAGGTGGCCTAGTGGTTAGAGGCAGGTGGCCTAGTGGTTAGAGACAGGTAGCCTAGTGGTTAGAGACGGGTAGCCTAGTGGTTAGAGGCAGGTAGCCTAGTGGGTAGAGGCAGGTGGCCTAGTGGGTAGAGGCAGGTGGCCTAGTGGGTAGAGGCAGGTAGCCTAGTGGTTAGAGACAGGTAGCCTAGTGGTTAGAGGCAGGTAGCCTAGTGGTTAGAGACAGGTAGCCTAGTGGTTAGAGGCAGGTAGCCTAGTGGTTAGAGGCAGGTAGCCTAGTGGTTAGAGGCAGGTGGCCTAGTGGTTAGAGGCAGGTGGCCTAGTGGTTAGAGGCAGGTGGCCTAGTGGTTAGAGGCAGGTAGCCTAGTGGTTAGAGGCAGGTAGCCTAGTGGTTAGAGGCAGGTAGCCTAGTGGTTAGAGCAGGTAGCCTAGCAGTTAGAGGCAGGTAGCCTAGCGGTTAGAGGCAGGTAGCCTAGCGGTTAGAGGCAGGTAGCCTAGCGGTTAGAGGCAGGTAGCCTAGTGGTTAGAGGCAGGTAGCCTAGTGGTTAGAGGCAGGTATCCTAGCGGTTAGAGGCAGGTAGCCTAGCGGTTAGAGGCAGGTAGCCTAGCGGTTAGAGGCAGGTAGCCTAGTGGTTAGAGCGGCGGACTAGTAACCAAGAGGTTGCAAGATTGAATCCCCGAGCTGGCAAGGTACAAATCTGTCGTTCTGCCCCTGAACAAGGCCGTCATTGAAAATAAGAATTTGTTCTTGAAACTGACTTGCCTAGATAAGTAAAAATAAAAAATGCACTCTCTGTGGTAACTTTGTTTTCAATGTTCCACTGCTTTGCTAGATCCATGAAATGCTTAGCACACGTTTCAGCATAGTGGCTCTCTTCTGTCTTCATCACGGCCAAAGCGTGTGAATGCAGTTTCTAGTTTTCATCAATGTGGTGCTCAGTAACCCCAAGGTCGTTGTGCTTACTGACCGAAGTCCAGTGGTCTCCCATGAGTTTCAACTACTCCGGTTTGGTAGCCCTCCCGCTTTCATACAGCTTGTGTATTCTTGTACCGACGGGGGTTGAGTCGTTCGATGCTATCCAAATGATATCCCTCAAGCCTTCGTCCTCCACAATGTGGACTGGCCTGCAAGCTGTAGCTAGCCACTTGGCTATTGCTTGTGTTAGCTTGCTGCTCGTTCTCTTGTCCATAGGCCTCTCGCACGGACGCTCTTCTAGCTTAGCCTGCCGAAGATGTCCTCCATTGCTACTGGTAACATTACTTGTATTAACGCGTGAACTTTGCCCTAATTGTTAGCCCTAATTGTAATGTTTTTAAAAATTGTATAACTGCCTTAATTTTGCCGCGAAGAATAACTGATGCCTAAAACAGCAGCTAAAGGGGATCCATAATAAACACAAATACAAACTAAATAAAACTTTATAAACATCAGGCCGGCGTTTCAGGCCGGCGCAACAGGCCGGCGCAACAGGCCGGCGCAACAGGCCGGCGCAACAGGCCGGCGTATCAGGCCGGCGCAACAGGCCGGCGTATCAGGCCGGCGCAACAGGCCGGCGCAACAGGCCGGCGCATCAGGCCGGCGCAACAGGCCGGCGCAACAGGCTTAAACAACAGGCCGAAACAACAGGTCAAGGTGCACGAGGTATCCGAGTTCTTAACAGTTGCGTTTTTATTTGACTTTGAAGGCACCGTTCTAGAGCCCAAGACACCATAACATCAGGGTACAAGCCTACTCCTGGACTAAAAGCCATGTTCAATGGGGAATGTCCACCAGTGAAGGTCTCTACTGTGGTTATTAACATGGTGAAAGTCTCTACTGTGGTTATTAACAGAGTGAAGGTCTCTACTGTTGATATTAACAGGGTGAAGGTCTCTGCTGTTGTTATTAACAGGGTGACGGTCTCTACTGTTGTTATGAACAGGGTGAACCAACCACCAACTACACCATCCACCAACCACCAATTACACCATCCACCAACTCCACCAACCACCAACCTACACCTACCACCAATTCCACCACCCACCATTTACCACCCACCTACCACCAATTACACCAACCACCAACCACCCACCAACTACACCATCCACCAACTATACCAACCTACACCTACCACCAGTTCCACTATCCACCATCTACCACCCACCTACCACCAATTACACCAACCAACCACCACCCACTAACCACCACCTACCACCCACCAACCACCACCTACCACCCACCAACTATCCAACCACAAATCATCAACTACACCAACCATCAACTACACCAACCATCAACTACACCAACCATCAACTACACCAACCATCAACTACACCAACCATCAACTACACCAACCACAACACACCAACCATCAACTACACCAACCACAACCCACCAACCATAAACTACACCAACCATAAACTACACCAACCACAACCCACCAACCATCAACTACACCAACCACAACCCACCAATCATCAACTACAACAACCATCAACTACACCAGCCATCAACTACACCAACCATCAACTACACCAACCATCAACTACACCAACCATCAACTACACCAACCACAACCCACCAACCATCAACTACACCAACCACAACCCACCAACCATCAACTACACCAACCATCAACTACACCAACCACAACACACCAACCATCAACTACACCAACCACAACCCACCAACCATAAACTACACCAACCACAACCCACCAACCATAAACTACACCAACCACAACCCACCAACCATCAACTACACCAACCACAACCCACCAACCATCAACTACACCAACCATCAACTACACCAACCATCAACTACACCAACCACAACCCACCAATCATCAACTACACCAACCACAACCCACCAACCATCAACTACACCAACCATCAACTACACCAACCACCAACTACACCAACCATCAACTACACCAACCATCAACTACACCAACCACAACCCACCAACCATCAACTACACCAACCACAACCCACCAACCATCAACTACACCAACCACAACCCACCAACCACCAACTACACCAACCACAACCCACCAACCACCAACTACACCAACCATCAACTACACCAACCACAACCCACCAACCATCAACTACACCAACCACAACCCACCAACCATCAACTACACCAACCACAACCCACCAACCACCAACTACACCAACCATCAACTACACCAACCACCAACTACACCAATCATCAACTACACCAACCATCAACTACACCAACCACCAACTACACCAACCACAACCCACCAACCACCAACTACACCAACCACAACCCACCAACCACCAACTACACCAACCATCAACTACACCAACCACAACCCACCAACCATCAACTACACCAACCACAACCCACCAACCATCAACTACACCAACCACAACCCACCAACCACCAACTACACCAACCATCAACTACACCAACCACCAACTACACCAATCATCAACTACACCAACCATCAACTACACCAACCACCAACTACACCAACCACAACCCACCAACCACCAACTACACCAACCATCAACTACACCAACCATCAACTACACCAACCATCAACTACACCAACCACAACCCACCAACCACCAACTACACCAACCATCAACTACACCAACCATCAACTACACCAACCATCAACTACACCAACCACAACCCACCAACCACCAACTACACCAACCATCAACTACACCAACCACCAACTACACCAATCATCAACTACACCAACCATCAACTACAGGGGGGGGGAGCAATATAAATCTGGGCTGCTTTTTCATTATACTAAGCTGACTGCATTCTTTACAACCTTTTGATGGGACAGGAGAGCAGATGAGGTAGGGTGTGGTGATTTACCACACAGAGGACAGGGTTAGGTCATTGCGTTCTGTAGCCTACCATGTTGCTGATGAACAATGTGATGACACAGTGGATGGAGAGAGGGATGGAGAGAGGGAGAGAGGAGATAGGGAGAGAAGGAAAGAGGGGGAGATATGGAGAGAAGGAGGGAGCTAGGGATGGAGGAAGGGAGATGGAGATAGGGATGGAGGAAGGGAGATGGAGATAGGGATGGAGGAAGGGAGATGGAGATAGGGATGGAGGAAGGGAGATGGAGATAGGAAGGGAGATATGGAGAGAGAGGAGAGAGGGATGGTTGTACACAAGTCACTCCAGAGGGATCATAGACAAGGTGTGTGTGTGTGTGTGTGTGTGTGTGTGTGTGTGTTTGCGCCAGGGCAAAGGACATGGATACTGGCAGACAATTCAAGGTGTGCTGTAGGTGTTGTTTTGTTGTGGGGGGAGTGACACAGAGTACCAATGGCACAGAGTACCAACGGCACAGAGTACCAACGGCACAGAGTACCAACGGCACAGAGTAACAATCAAGGCACAAGGCGAGACCCAGATGCAGACACAGGAGGCAGATGGTTGGAGTCTTACAATGTTTATTCATCCGAAAGGAGGAGGAAAGAGAATGGTCGTGGACAGACAAAAAGGTCAAACCAGATCAGAATCCATGAGGTACAGAGTGGCAGACAGGCTCGTGGTCAAGGCAGGCAGAATGGTCAGGCAGGCGGGTACAGAGTCCAGAAACAGGCAAGGGTCAAACCTAGGACTAGAAAAAGGAGAATAGCAAAAGGAGTACGGGGAAAACATGCTGGTTGACTTGGAAACATACAAGACAAAGTGTTACAGAGAGACAGGAAACACAGGGATAAATACACTGGTACAGAGAGACAGGAAACACAGGGATAAATACACTGGTACAGAGAGACAGGAAACACATGGATAAATACACTGGTACAGAGAGACAGGAAACACAGGGATAAATACACTGGCACAGAGAGACAGGAAACACAGGGATAAATACACTGGCACAGAGAGACAGGAAACACAGGGATAAATACACTGGGGGTAATAAGCGACCCCTGGAGGGGGTGGAGACAATAATGAGGACAGGTGAAACAGATCAGGGTGTGACAGTAACAACGACGCAGGCTAACAATGACACAGGCTAACAATGACACAGACTAACAATGACACAGACTAACAATGACACAGACTAACAATGACACGGAGTAACAATATCATTGGTGGGTAGAGTCTGTTTAACAAATGCCAGCAGAGAGGAGAACCCCCCGAGACACACACACACACACACGTACACCACCATACCCCCCTCCCTCTGTCTATCCAGTCCCATGGGGGTTAACTGGCGTGTGGAGGGCAGGTTCAACTGCTGACTTATGATGCACAGGCCCCCCACCACCACACACACACACACACACACACCCACCCATACAAGCACAGCCCCCAGCTATAGGCCTTGTTGTCACTGGACCTGGGTCCCCAGGGAGGGCAGAGATGAGGGATGTGATTAGAGGCAGATCAGCTGCAGGCAAGTGCTGATCTGGGGGTCTGGGGATGCTAGAACAGCTACCTTTCTGTCGGGCCATTGGGGGCTCTTCTGTAGACACGTGGTTAACCTGTGGAAGCCCTGCGACAGGGACCTGACCCTCTCGCTCTGTCTCTCTGTTTCTTTGTCTCTGTGTCTGTCTGTCTCTCTACGTTTGTGTCTGTTTGTCTCTGTGTCTGTCTGCCTCTCTACGTTTGTGTCTGTCTGTCTGTCTCTCTGTTTGTCTGTCTCTGTCTCTCCTCTGTGTCTCTGTCTGTCTGTCTGTCTCTGTCTGTGTGTCTGTCTCTGTCTCTGTCTCTGTCTATGTCTGTCTCTGTCTGTCTTTTTGTCTCTGTCTCTGTCTATGTCTCTGCTATGGTGTCAATGACGTACAGTGCATTCAGACCCCTTGACTTTTTAAATATTTTGTTAAGTTACAGCCTTATTCTACAATGGATTGAATTGGATTAAATATCGTCAATCTACACACAACACCCCATAATGACATCACAATACCCCATAATGACATCACAATAGCCCATAATGACAAGGCGAGAACAGGTTTTTAGAAAATGTTTTCATATACAGTGCCTTGCGAAAGTATTCGGCCCCCTTGAACTTTGCGACCTTTTGCCACATTTCAGGCTTCAAACATAAAGATATAAAACTGTATTTTTTTGTGAAGAATCAACAACAAGTGGGACACAATCATGAAGTGGAACGACATTTATTGGATTTTTCAAACTTTTTTAACAAATCAAAAACTGAAAAATTGGGCGTGCAAAATTATTCAGCCCCCTTAAGTTAATACTTTGTAGCGCCACCTTTTGCTGCGATTACAGCTGTAAGTCGCTTGGGGTATGTCTCTATCAGTTTTGCACATTGAGAGACTGAATTTTTTTCCCATTCCTCCTTGCAAAACAGCTCGAGCTCAGTGAGGTTGGATGGAGAGCATTTGTGAACAGCAGTTTTCAGTTCTTTCCACAGATTCTCGATTGGATTCAGGTCTGGACTTTGACTTGGCCATTCTAACACCTGGATATGTTTATTTTTGAACCATTCCATTGTAGATTTTGCTTTATGTTTTGGATCATTGTCTTGTTGGAAGACAAATCTCTGTCCCAGTCTCAGGTCTTTTGCAGACTCCATCAGGTTTTCTTCCAGAATGGTCCTGTATTTGGCTCCATCCATCTTCCCATCAATTTTAACCATCTTCCCTGTCCCTGCTGAAGAAAAGCAGGCCCAAACCATGATGCTGCCACCACCATGTTTGACAGTGGGGATGGTGTGTTCAGCTGTGTTGCTTTTACGCCAAACATAACGTTTTGCATTGTTGCCAAAAAGTTCAATTTTGGTTTCATCTGACCAGAGCACCTTCTTCCACATGTTTGGTGTGTCTCCCAGGTGGCTTGTGGCAAACTTTAAACAACACTTTTTATGGATATCTTTAAGAAATGGCTTTCTTCTTGCCACTCTTCCATAAAGGCCAGATTTGTGCAATATACGACTGATTGTTGTCCTATGGACAGAGTCTCCCACCTCAGCTGTAGATCTCTGCAGTTCATCCAGAGTGATCATGGGCCTCTTGGCTGCATCTCTGATCAGTCTTCTCCTTGTATGAGCTGAAAGTTTAGAGGGACGGCCAGGTCTTGGTAGATTTGCAGTGGTCTGATACTCCTTCCATTTCAATATTATCGCTTGCACAGTGCTCCTTGGGATGTTTAAAGCTTGGGAAATCTTTTTGTATCCAAATCCGGCTTTAAACTTCTTCACAACAGTATCTCGGACCTGCCTGGTGTGTTCCTTGTTCTTCATGATGCTCTCTGCGCTTTTGACGGACCTCTGAGACTATCACAGTGCAGGTGCATTTATACGGAGACTTGATTACACACAGGTGGATTGTATTTATCATCATTAGTCATTTAGGTCAACATTGGATCATTCAGAGATCCTCACTGAACTTCTGGAGAGAGTTTGCTGCACTGAAAGTAAAGGGGCTGAATCATTTTGCACGCCCAATTTTTCAGTTTTTGATTTGTTAAAAAAGTTTGAAAAATCCAATAAATGTCGTTCCACTTCATGATTGTGTCCCACTTGTTGTTGATTCTTCACAAAAAAATACAGTTTTATATCTTTATGATTGACGCCTGAAATGTGGCAAAAGGTCGCAAAGTTCAAGGGGGCCGAATACTTTCGCAAGGCACTGTATATTAAAAACACTTTATTTACATAAGTATTCAGACTAGAAATTGAGCTCAGGTGCATCCTGTTTCAACTGATCATCCTTGAGATGTTTCTAAAACTTTATTGGAGTCCACCTGTGGTAAATTCAATTGATTGGACATGATTTGGAAAGGCACACACCTGTCTATATAAGGTCCCACAGTTGACTGTGCATGTCTGAGCAAAAACCAACCCATGAGGTCAAAGGAATTGTCCATAGAGCTCAGAGACAGGATTTTGTAGAGACAGGATTTTGTAGAGGCACAGATCTGAGGAAGGATACCAAAACATTTCTGCAACATTGAAGGTCCCCAAGAACACAGTGGCCTCCACACTGAACAACCAAGACTCTTCCTAGAGCTGGCCATCCAGCCAAACTGAGCAATAGGGGGAGAAGGGCCTTGGTCAGGGCGGTGACCAAGAACCCGATGGTCACTCTGACAGAGCTCCAGAGTTCCTTTGTGGAGATGGGGGAACCTTCCAGAAGGACAACCATCTCTGCAGCTCTCCACCAATCAGGCCTTAATGGTAGAGTGGCCCACTTGGAGTTTGCCAAAAGGCACCTAAAGACTCTCAGACCATGAGAAACAAGATTCTCTGGTCTGATGAAACTAAGATTGAACTCTTTGGCCTGAATGCCAAGCCCGGAGGAAACCTGTCACCATCCCTATGGGGAAGCATGGTGGTGGCAGCATCATGCTGTGGGGATGTTTTTCAGCGGAAGGGACTGGGAGACTAGTCAGGATCGAAGGAAAGATGAAAGGAGCAAAGTACAGAGAGATCCTTGATGAAAACCTGCTCCAGAGCACTCAGGACCTCAGTCTGGGGCAAAGGTTGACCTTCCAACAGGACAACGACCGTAAGCACACAGCCGAGACAATGCAGGAGTGGCTTTGGGACAAGTCTCTGAATGTCATTGACTGGCCCAGCCAGAGCCCGGACTTGAACCCGATCAAACATCCCTGGAGAGACCTGAAAAAGCTGTGCAGCGACACTCTCCATCCAACCTGACAGCGCTGGAGAGGATCTGCAGAGAAGAATGGGAGAACCTCCCCAAATCAGGTGTGCCAAGCTTGTAGGGTCAAACCCAAGAAGACTCGAGGCTGTAATCGCTGCCAAAAGTGCTTCAACCAAGTGCTGAGTAAAAGTTCTGAATACTTATGTAAATGTGATATTTCAGTTTCTAAAAATCTGTTTTTGTCATAATGGGGCATTGTGTATTGATTGATGAGGAAGAAAAACAATTGAATCCATTTTAGAATAAGTGTAATGGCATTCAGAGGTGGAAGAAGGATCGGACCAAAGCGCAGGGTGGTAAGTGTTCATGAAGATGTTTAATTAAAACTCAGAACACTAAACAATAAATAACAACGTGAATTTACAAAACCGAAACCGCACCGTGTGGCAACAAACACTCACACGGAAACAAACACCCGCAAACCAAAAGTGAAACCCAGGCTACCTAAGTATGATTCTCAATCAGAGACAACTAACAACACCTGCCTCTGATTGAGGACCATACTAGGCCGAACACAAAAACCAACATAGAAAAACAAACAGACTGCCCACGCCAACCATACTAAATAAAGACAAAACAACCATAGACTGCCCACCCCAACGCACGCCCTGACCATACTAAAACAAAGAATAAAACAACAGAACTATGGTCAGAACGTGACAATAAGGCTGTAACGTAACAAAATGTGGAAAAAGTCAAGGGGTCTGAATACTTTCCGAATGCACTGTATGTCTGACTCTGTGGCGTGTACTAACCAATGCCCTAACTAGTATCTCTCTACCCTCTCTACCTAATGAATTAACTAGTTTCTCTACCCAGGGAGTGATCAGTAGTCTCCCTGGCCTGGCTAGGACATGGAATGGAGAGATTCTTTTGGATAAAGCTGAGAAATTGTTCTGCTTCATCCCTTTGGTTGTTGAAAGGTTGTATAAACTGATAACAATACCGCTGATTGTCATTCCATGTGATAAAGTAGCGTGTGTGTAGAATCTCAACAACTGCATTTGTCTTTGGAAAAATGACACTTTTTCCCCCTGATTCTTATTTTATTTGGTGATGACTTTCATTTATCCATTTATGTGTGTGTGTGTGTGTGAGCCCCCCCCCCCCCCTTACGTACCATCTGCGGTACCATGGCAATGAGTGAGGGGATGAAATTGATCCAGGCGTAGATGTGGAGAGGAGAGTGTTGCCTCCTGGGAAATCAACCCCCATGTCCGTATCCCCAGCACCCTCACATATCAATCAGTAGGTCATCACATTACCAGCATCAAGTGGGAGTCAAAGAGGTGTATGTGTGTGTGTGTGTGTGTGTGTGTGGTAGCACTATAAAATAGTAGGGAGGCTGTTGTGTCTTCTCTCTGGGGATTGGATCAGCAGGATGAATGTTTAATCTATTAAATAGCAATTACACTCCGTAATGACCGAACGGTGGAGGGAGCGGGTGGGTTTGCCTTCGCTAATGATGAGAGAGAGAGAGAGAGAGAGAGAGAGAGAGAGAGAGAGAGAGAGAGAGAGAGAAACTAACAAATCTCCTTTACAGTTGTCAGTATTGATCACAGTGTTATGTATTGATCACAGTGTTTTATATTGATCAGTGTTAGATATTGATCAGAGTGTTTTATTTTGATCAGAGTGTTTTATTTTGATCACAGGGTTTTATATGTATCAGTGTTAGATATTGATCAGTGTTAGATATTGATCAGTGTTAGATATTGATCAGTGTTAGTGTCACGAATATTACCGAAGGTGACTCCCCTTCCCGTTCGGGTGGCGCTCGGCGGTCGTCGTCGCCGGTCTACTAGCTGCCACCGATCCTTTGTTCTGTGTTCGAGTGGTTTGTGTTTGCATTTCGGGTTTCTCGCTGTCCTTTATTTTTTCACATTATTTGTTCCTGTGATTTATTTCTGGACATTAAAGCGTGTTTTCCCCGCATCCTTTTGCTCTCTGCGCCTGACTCCACACCTATACACTCTTGAGCGTTACAGTTAGATATTGATCAGTGTTAGATATTGTCACCAGACAACTTCCGGTGAAACTGGAGAGCGCGCAATTCAAATAAATAAACATAAAATGATGGATATTAAACATGTTTTATTTTTATTTTATTTTTATTTTACCTTTGTTTATCCAGGTTTTCCTCATTGAGATAACATCTCTTTTCCAAGAGAGACCTGGTCCAATAGCAGCAGGGGGAACAACGTTTCAGACAAAACAACTTACATACACTAACACAACATTAAACAAAACTAGAAACACACATACAGTACAACAATTACATCTTACATTAAAAACACAAACATCTTGACCTAAAACAGCTGGCCTAAAAACAATTACACATTTAAGTACATATAAGTGTCTTATATTCGTTGAAAGCTTAAATTATTGTTAATCTAACTGCACTGTCCGATTTACAGTAGCTATTACAGTGGAAGAATACCATGCGATTGTTTGAGGACGGCGCCCCCCATCAACATATTTTTCCACTGGCACAGGTTTCATACATTCACAAATAACGATTAAGCGCACAAACACGAATTTCCAAGACTGTGTCCCTGTACTAAAACTGATATTTCGTATTCCTTTTTGAAGGTACAAGCCTGAAACCTTGAACATAGACTGCTGACACCCTGTGGAAGCCATAGGAGTTGCATCCAGGGAGCTAATGTTCAATATGACCTTATAATTGCTATTCTAAGAGGATGGTCTCTCAATGGTACCAATTATATGCATATCCTGGCTTCAGGGCCTGAGCAACAGGCAGTTTACTTTGGGCACGTCATGGAAATGGGGGGAAAAAGGGGGAACATAGCCCTGATGAGTTATACATTGATCACAGTGTGCAAATGTGATTATTTTCACACATGAGTACTTGCACACACTAACAGAATATGTGTTGGTGTGTGCATAGACAGTGCCAACCAACCAGAGGTATGTATTTATTTCTAAACATGTCTCTGTAGCCACCACGGGGTATTCTGTCTGAATCCCACTACAGAATGTTAAAGAGGAAGGAGCCTCACCCCCCCCCCCCCGTTCCCTCCAACTCTGTTCAACCTATTAAAATTCTGCAATCGTTTGTCGACCAATGGATGGTCCAGCGGCGTAGCAGCAAATGAAATCAATCCTGCATGGTCCAATTAGAATCATCATGTTTAACCTGCTGATGGACACCTCAAGGTCATGACACCACAGAACAATCCACTGCACAGTTTAACGACTTCAGTATCCTTACACTGCCATCTTCCCCATAAATCACAATATGTTAGGGCTTGTTCACCTAAAACCTAGAATGAATGTCCTCCGCATTTTCTTCAATTAGGGCAGTGTTTCCCAAACTGGGGGTACCTGGTCTATCCACAGGGGGTACCTGGTCTATCCACAGGGGGTACCTGGTCTATCCACAGGGGGTACCTGGTCTATCCACAGGGGGTACCTGGTCTATCCACAGGGGGTACCTGGTCTATCCACAGGGGGTACCTGGTCTATCCACAGGGGGTACCTGGTCTATCCACAGGGGGTACCTGGTCTATCCACAGGGGGTACCTGGTCTATCCACAGGGGGTACCTGTCCTATCCACAGGGGGTACTTGAGAATACTCATGAGACTATAGGAGTACTGGTAAAATGCACAAGAGGGGATACTTCAATGGTACTCTGGGCAGAGCAAAATATACCCGATGGTACAGTAACCGAAAAAGGTTGGGAACCACTGAATTAGGGCCCGATTCAGACTTAGGAAATTACACCTTTCTTGTGTACGCCTTTCCTATACACTTCTCAGTTGGTGTTCAGACTTACCTTATCAAGGAGCGTAATGGGCATTACAGGTGTTGTTCCCTTGCGAACGCTGAATAAATGTAATTCAACCGCTGAAAACACTCCCACTTGCTGGTCAACAGATTTTCTTGTGTTTTTCATTCAATGGGGTTTTCAGTACGTTCATATTAAGTCATCCCTTTAAATATGGTGTACCTTTAATTAGAATTTTGTCAACAGACTCGAGAGAACGGGGGGGAAAAAACCATCTATGCATCTTCGTTTCTGTTTCAGCACCAACTGGTAGATTAAAAATATTAGAATCTTGTACATTATTCAGGCACATTTTAGGGTTAGGAAGGTATAAATAATTTTAGGAATGGTTTGGAGTGTGTTTACACACTACTGTATATTGATGAATACAAAATGCAGTGGTTTGATTCATCCTGAGAGTTGTCATATTCACGTTCAATCCATGAAATTTTGGAAGGTGGAAAAAAGTTTACAAATAAAGTAAACTACAGTCCTATAAATCTACAGTAGGGGTTCAACTATAGTCCTATAAATCTACAGTAGGGGTTCAACTATAGTCCTATAAATCTACAGTAGGGGTTCAACTATAGTCCTATAAATCTACAGTAGGGGTTCAACTATAGTCCTATAAATCTACAGTAGGGGTTCAACTATAGTCCTATAAATCTACAGTAGAGGTTCAACTATAGTCCTATAAATCTACAGTAGGGGTTCAACTAGAGTCCTATAAATCTACAGTAGGGGTTCAACTACAGTCCTATAAATCTACAGTAGGGGTTCAACTATAGTCCTATAAATCTACAGTAGGGGTTCAACTATAGTCCTATAAATCTACAGTAGGGGTTCAACTATAGTCCTATAAATCTACAGTAGGGGTTCAACTATAGTCCTATAAATCTACAGTAGGGGTTCAACTATAGTCCTATAAATCTACAGTAGGGGTTCAACTATAGTCCTATAAATCTACAGTAGGGGTTCAACTATAGTCCTATAAATCTACAGTAGGGGTTCAACTATAGTCCTATAAATCTACAGTAGGGGTTCAACTATAGTCCTATAAATCTACAGTAGGGGTTCAACTATAGTCCTATAAATCTACAGTAGGGGTTCAACTATAGTCCTATAAATCTACAGTAGGGGTTCAACTATAGTCCTATAAATCTACAGTAGGGGTTCAACTACAGTCCTATAAATCTACAGTAGGGGTTCAACTATAGTCCTATAAATCTACAGTAGGGGTTCAACTACAGTCCTATAAATCTACAGTAGGGGTTCAACTATAGTCCTATAAATCTACAGTAGGGGTTCAACTATAGTCCTATAAATCTACAGTAGGGGTTCAACTATAGTCCTATAAATCTACAGTAGGGGTTCAACTATAGTCCTATAAATCTACAGTAGGGGTTCAACTATAGTCCTATAAATCTACAGTAGGGGTTCAACTATAGTCCTATAAATCTACAGTAGGGGTTCAACTATAGTCCTATAAATCTACAGTAGGGGTTCAACTATAGTCCTATAAATCTACAGTAGGGGTTCAACTATAGTCCTATAAATCTACAGTAGGGGTTCAACTATAGTCCTATAAATCTACAGTAGGGGTTCAACTATAGTCCTATAAATCTACAGTAGGGGTTCAACTATAGTCCTATAAATCTACAGTAGGGGTTCAACTACAGTCCTATAAATCTACAGTAGGGGTTCAACTATAGTCCTATATATCTACAGTAGGGGTTCAACTATAGTCCTATAAATCTACAGTAGGGGTTCAACTATAGTCCTATAAATCTACAGTAGGGGTTCAACTATAGTCCTATAAATCTACAGTAGGGGTTCAACTATAGTCCTATAAATCTACAGTAGGGGTTCAACTATAGTCCTATAGATCTACAGTAGGGGTTCAACTATAGTCCTATAAATCTACAGTAGGGGGTCAACTATAGTCCTATAAATCTACAGTAGGGGTTCAACTATAGTCCTATAAATCTACAGTAGGGGTTCAACTACAGTCCTATAAATCTACAGTAGGGGTTCAACTACAGTCCTATAAATCTACAGTAGGGGTTCAACTATAGTCCTATAAATCTACAGTAGTTGTTCAAC
Source organism: Oncorhynchus mykiss (assembly GCF_057628025.1). Classification (NCBI taxonomy): domain Eukaryota; kingdom Metazoa; phylum Chordata; class Actinopteri; order Salmoniformes; family Salmonidae; genus Oncorhynchus; species Oncorhynchus mykiss. The sequence goes on from NC_143029.1 coordinate 5,718,755, forward strand.
TACAGTCCTATAAATCTACAGTAGGGGTTCAACTATAGTCCTATAAATCTACAGTAGGGGTTCAACTATAGTCCTATAAATCTACAGTAGGGGTTCAACTACAGTCCTATAAATCTACAGTAGGGGTTCAACTATAGTCCTATAAATCTACAGTAGGGGTTCAACTATAGTCCTATAAATCTACAGTAGGGGTTCAACTATAGTCCTATAAATCTACAATAGGGGTTCAACTACAGTCCTATAAATCTACAGTAGGGGTTCAACTATAGTCCTATAAATCTACAGTAGGGGTTCAACTATAGTCCTATAAATCTACAGTAGGGGTTCAACTATAGTCCTATAAATCTACAGTAGTTGTTCAACTATAGTCCTATAAATCTACAGTAGGGGTTCAACTATAGTCCTATAATTCTACAGTAGGGGTTCAACTAGAGTCCTATAAATCTACAGTAGGGGTTCAACTACAGTCCTATAAATCTACAGTAGGGGTTCAACTATAGTCCTATAAATCTACAGTAGGGGTTCAACTATAGTCCTATAAATCTACAGTAGGGGTTCAACTATAGTCCTATAAATCTACAGTAGGGGTTCAACTATAGTCCTATAAATCTACAGTAGGGGTTCAACTATAGTCCTATAAATCTACAGTAGGGGTTCAACTATAGTCCTATAAATCTACAGTAGGGGTTCAACTATAGTCCTATAAATCTACAGTAGGGGTTCAACTATAGTCCTATAAATCTACAGTAGGGGTTCAACTATAGTCCTATAAATCTACAGTAGGGGTTCAACTATAGTCCTATAAATCTACAGTAGGGGTTCAACTATAGTCCTATAAATCTACAGTAGGGGTTCAACTATAGTCCTATAAATCTACAGTAGGGGTTCAACTATAGTCATATAAATCTACAGTAGGGGTTCAACTATAGTCCTATAAATCTACAGTAGGGGTTCAACTATAGTCCTATAAATCTACAGGAGGGGTTCAACTATAGTCCTATAAATCTACAGTAGGGGTTCAACTACAGTCCTATAAATCTACAGTAGGGGTTCAACTATAGTCCTATAAATATACAGTAGGGGTTCAACTATAGTCCTATAAATCTACAGTAGGGGTTCAACTATAGTCCTATAAATCTACAGTAGGGGTTCAACTATAGTCCTATAAATCTACAGTAGGGGTTCAACTATAGTCCTATAAATCTACAGTAGGGGTTCAACTATAGTCCTATAAATCTACAGTAGGGGTTCAACTATAGTCCTATAAATCTACAGTAGGGGGTCAACTATAGTCCTATAAATCTACAGTAGGGGTTCAACTATAGTACTATAAATCTACAGTAGGGGTTCAACTACAGTCCTATAAATCTACAGTAGGGGTTCAACTATAGTCCTATAAATCTACAGTAGGGGTTCAACTATAGTCCTATAAATCTACAGTAGGGGTTCAACTACAGTCCTATAAATCTACAGTAGGGGTTCAACTATAGTCCTATAAATCTACAGTAGGGGTTCAACTACAGTCCTATAAATCTACAGTAGGGGTTCAACTATAGTCCTATAAATCTACAGTAGGGGTTCAACTATAGTCCTATAAATCTACAGTAGGGGTTCAACTACAGTCCTATAAATCTACAGTAGGGGTTCAACTACAGTCCTATAAATCTACAGTAGGGGTTCAACTATAGTCCTATAAATCTACAGTAGGGGTTCAACTATAGTCCTATAAATCTACAGTAGGGGTTCAACTACAGTCCTATAAATCTACAGTAGGGGTTCAACTATAGTCCTATAAATCTACAGTAGGGGTTCAACTATAGTCCTATAAATCTACAGGAGGGGTTCAACTATAGTCCTATAAATCTACAGTAGGGGTTCAACTACAGTCCTATAAATCTACAGTAGGGGTTCAACTATAGTCCTATAAATATACAGTAGGGGTTCAACTATAGTCCTATAAATCTACAGTAGGGGTTCAACTATAGTCCTATAAATCTACAGTAGGGGTTCAACTATAGTCCTATAAATCTACAGTAGGGGTTCAACTATAGTCCTATAAATCTACAGTAGGGGTTCAACTATAGTCCTATAAATCTACAGTAGGGGTTCAACTATAGTCCTATAAATCTACAGTAGGGGGTCAACTATAGTCCTATAAATCTACAGTAGGGGTTCAACTATAGTACTATAAATCTACAGTAGGGGTTCAACTACAGTCCTATAAATCTACAGTAGGGGTTCAACTATAGTCCTATAAATCTACAGTAGGGGTTCAACTATAGTCCTATAAATCTACAGTAGGGGTTCAACTACAGTCCTATAAATCTACAGTAGGGGTTCAACTATAGTCCTATAAATCTACAGTAGGGGTTCAACTACAGTCCTATAAATCTACAGTAGGGGTTCAACTATAGTCCTATAAATCTACAGTAGGGGTTCAACTATAGTCCTATAAATCTACAGTAGGGGTTCAACTACAGTCCTATAAATCTACAGTAGGGGTTCAACTACAGTCCTATAAATCTACAGTAGGGGTTCAACTATAGTCCTATAAATCTACAGTAGGGGTTCAACTATAGTCCTATAAATCTACAGTAGGGGTTCAACTACAGTCCTATAAATCTACAGTAGGGGTTCAACTATAGTCCTATAAATCTACAGTAGGGGTTCAACTATAGTCCTATAAATCTACAGTAGGGGTTCAACTATAGTCCTATAAATCTACAGTAGGGGTTCAACTATAGTCCTATAAATCTACAGTAGGGGTTCAACTATAGTCCTATAAATCTACAGTAGGGGTTCAACTATAGTCCTATAAATCTACAGTAGGGGTTCAACTACAGTCCTATAAATCTACAGTAGGGGTTCAACTATAGTCCTATAAATCTACAGTAGGGGTTCAACTATAGTCCTATAAATCTACAGTAGGGGTTCAACTATAGTCCTATAAATCTACAGTAGGGGTTCAACTATAGTCCTATAAATCTACAGTAGGGGTTCAACTATAGTCCTATAAATCTACAGTAGGGGTTCAACTATAGTCCTATAAATCTACAGTAGGGGTTCAACTATAGTCCTATAAATCTACAGTAGGGGTTCAACTACAGTCCTATAAATCTACAGTAGGGGTTCAACTATAGTCCTATAAATCTACAGTAGGGGTTCAACTATAGTCCTATAAATCTACAGTAGGGGTTCAACTATAGTCCTATAAATCTACAGTAGGGGTTCAACTACAGTCCTATAAATCTACAGTAGGGGTTCAACTATAGTCCTATAAATCTACAGTAGGGGTTCAACTATAGTCCTATAAATCTACAGTAGGGGTTCAACTATAGTCCTATAAATCTACAGTAGGGGTTCAACTATAGTCCTATAAATCTACAGTAGGGGTTCAACTATAGTCCTATAAATCTACAGTAGGGGTTCAACTATAGTCCTATAAATCTACAGTAGGGGTTCAACTACAGTCCTATAAATCTACAGTAGGGGTTCAACTATAGTCCTATAAATCTACAGTAGGGGTTCAACTATAGTCCTATAAATCTACAGTAGGGGTTCAACTATAGTCCTATAAATCTACAGTAGGGGTTCAACTATAGTCCTATAAATCTACAGTAGGGGTTCAACTATAGTCCTATAAATCTACAGTAGGGGTTCAACTATAGTCCTATAAATCTACAGTAGGGGTTCAACTATAGTCCTATAAATCTACAGTAGGGGTTCAACTACAGTCCTATAAATCTACAGTAGGTGTTCAACTATAGTCCTATAAATCTACAGTAGGGGTTCAACTATAGTCCTATAAATCTACAGTAGGGGTTCAACTATAGTCCTATAAATCTACAGTAGGGGTTCAACTATAGTCCTATAAATCTACAGTAGGGGTTCAACTATAGTCCTATAAATCTACAGTAGGGGTTCAACTATAGTCCTATAAATCTACAGTAGGGGTTCAACTATAGTCCTATAAATCTACAGTAGGGGTTCAACTATAGTCCTATAAATCTACAGTAGGGGTTCAACTATAGTCCTATAAATCTACAGTAGGGGTTCAACTACAGTCCTATAAATCTACAGTAGGGGTTCAACTACAGTCCTATAAATCTACAGTAGGGGTTCAACTATAGTCCTATAAATCTACAGTAGGGGTTCAACTATAGTCCTATAAATCTACCCTGATTCTCACTAATCATGGAACTGTAATGACAACAGTCTAGTCGTGGTGAACCGTGCGTCAGGCTCCAGGTTTACAGTAGGGGTTCAACTATAGTCCTATAAATCTACAGTAGGGGTTCAACTATAGTCCTATAAATCTACAGTAGGGGTTCAACTATAGTCCTATAAATCTACAGTAGGGGTTCAACTATAGTCCTATAAATCTACAGTAGGGGTTCAACTATAGTCCTATAAATCTACAGTAGGGGTTCAACTATAGTCCTATAAATCTACAGTAGGGGTTCAACTATAGTCCTATAAATCTACAGGAGGGGTTCAACTACAGTCCTATAAATCTACAGTAGGGGTTCAACTATAGTCCTATAAATCTACAGTAGGGGTTCAACTATAGTCCTATAAATCTACAGTAGGGGTTCAACTATAGTCCTATAAATCTACAGTAGGGGTTCAACTATAGTCCTATAAATCTACAGTAGGGGTTCAACTATAGTCCTATAAATCTACAGTAGGGGTTCAACTATAGTCCTATAAATCTACAGTAGGGGTTCAACTATAGTCCTATAAATCTACAGTAGTTGTTCAACTACAGTCCTATAAATCTACAGTAGGGGTTCAACTATAGTCCTATAAATCTACAGTAGGGGTTCAACTATAGTCCTATAAATCTACAGTAGGGGTTCAACTACAGTCCTATAAATCTACAGTAGGGGTTCAACTATAGTCCTATAAATCTACAGTAGGGGTTCAACTACAGTCCTATAAATCTACAGTAGGGGTTCAACTATAGTCCTATAAATCTATAGTAGGGGTTCAACTACAGTCCTATAAATCTACAGTAGGGGTTCAACTATAGTCCTATAAATCTACAGTAGGGGTTCAACTATAGTCCTATAAATCTACAGTAGGGGTTCAACTATAGTCCTATAAATCTACAGTAGGGGTTCAACTATAGTCCTATAAATCAACAGTAGGGGTTCAACTATAGTCCTATAAATCTACAGTAGGGGTTCAACTACAGTCCTATAAATCTACAGTAGGGCTTCAACTATAGTCCTATAAATCTACAGTAGGGGTTCAACTATAGTCCTATAAATCTACAGTAGGGGTTCAACTATAGTCCTATAAATCTACAGTAGGGGTTCAACTATAGTCCTATAAATCTACAGTAGGGGTTCAACTATAGTCCTATAAATCTACAGTAGGGGTTCAACTATAGTCCTATAAATCTACAGTAGGGGTTCAACTATAGTCCTATAAATCTACAGTAGGGGTTCAACTATAGTCCTATAAATCTACAGTAGGGGTTCAACTATAGTCCTATAAATCTACAGTAGGGGTTCAACTATAGTCCTATAAATCTACAGTAGGGGTTCAACTATAGTCCTATAAATCTACAGTAGGGGTTCAACTACAGTCCTATAAATCTACAGTAGGGGTTCAACTACAGTCCTATAAATCTACAGTAGGGGTTCAACTACAGTCCTATAAATCTACAGTAGGGGTTCAACTATAGTCCTATAAATCTACAGTAGGGGTTCAACTATAGTCCTATAAATCTACAGTAGGGGTTCAACTACAGTCCTATAAATCTACAGTAGGGGTTCAACTACAGTCCTATAAATCTACAGTAGGGGTTCAACTACAGTCCTATAAATCTACAGTAGGGGTTCAACTATAGTCCTATAAATCTACAGTAGGGGTTCAACTATAGTCCTATAAATCTACAGTAGGGGTTCAACTATAGTCCTATAAATCTACAGTAGGGGTTCAACTATAGTCCTATAAATCTACAGTAGGGGTTCAACTATAGTCCTATAAATCTACAGTAGGGGTTCAACTACAGTCCGATAAATCTACAGTAGGGGTTCAACTATAGTCCTATAAATCTACAGTAGGGGTTCAACTACAGTCCTATAAATCTACAGTAGGGGTTCAACTATAGTCCTATAAATCTACAGTAGGGGTTCAACTATAGTCCTATAAATCTACAGTAGGGGTTCAACTATAGTCCTATAAATCTACAGTAGGGGTTCAACTACAGTCCTATAAATCTACAGTAGGGGTTCAACTACAGTCCTATAAATCTACAGTAGGGGTTCAACTATAGTCCTATAAATCTACAGTAGGGGTTCAACTATAGTCCTATAAATCTACAGTAGGGGTTCAACTATAGTCCTATAAATCTACAGTAGGGGTTCAACTATAGTCCTATAAATCTACAGTAGGGGTTCAACTACAGTCCTATAAATCTACAGTAGGGGTTCAACTATAGTCCTATAAATCTACAGTAGGGGTTCAACTATAGTCCTATAAATCTACAGTAGGGGTTCAACTATAGTCCTATAAATCTACAGTAGGGGTTCAACTATAGTCCTATAAATCTACAGTAGGGGTTCAACTATAGTCCTATAAATCTACAGTAGGGGTTCAACTATAGTCCTATAAATCTACAGTAGGGGTTCAACTATAGTCCTATAAATCTACAGTAGGGGTTCAACTATAGTCCTATAAATCTACAGTAGGGGTTCAACTATAGTCCTATAAATCTACAGTAGGGGTTCAACTATAGTCCTATAAATCTACAGTAGGGGTTCAACTATAGTCCTATAAATCTACAGTAGGGGTTCAACTACAGTCCTATAAATCTACAGTAGGGGTTCAACTACAGTCCTATAAATCTACAGTAGGGGTTCAACTATAGTCCTATAAATCTACAGTAGGGGTTCAACTATAGTCCTATAAATCTACAGTAGGGGTTCAACTACAGTCCTATAAATCTACAGTAGGGGTTCAACTACAGTCCTATAAATCTACAGTAGGGGTTCAACTACAGTCCTATAAATCTACAGTAGGGGTTCAACTATAGTCCTATAAATCTACAGTAGGGGTTCAACTATAGTCCTATAAATCTACAGTAGGGGTTCAACTATAGTCCTATAAATCTACAGTAGGGGTTCAACTATAGTCCTATAAATCTACAGTAGGGGTTCAACTATAGTCCTATAAATCTACAGTAGGGGTTCAACTATAGTCCTATAAATCTACAGTAGGGGTTCAACTATAGTCCTATAAATCTACAGTAGGGGTTCAACTATAGTCCTATAAATCTACAGTAGGGGTTCAACTATAGTCCTATAAATCTACAGTAGGGGTTCAACTATAGTCCTATAAATCTACAGTAGGGGTTCAACTATAGTCCTATAAATCTACAGTAGGGGTTCAACTATAGTCCTATAAATCTACAGTAGAGGTTCAACTATAGTCCTATAAATCTACAGTAGGGGTTCAACTATAGTCCTATAAATCTACAGTAGGGGTTCAACTATAGTCCTATAAATCTACAGTAGGGGTTCAACTATAGTCCTATAAATCTACAGTAGGGGTTCAACTATAGTCCTATAAATCTACAGTAGGGGTTCAACTATAGTCCTATAAATCTACAGTAGGGGTTCAACTATAGTCCTATAAATCTACAGTAGGGGTTCAACTACAGTCCTATAAATCTACCCTGATTCTCACTAATCATGGAACTGTAATGACAACAGTCTAGTCGTGGTGAACCGTGCGTCAGGCTCCAGGTTTACAGTAGGGGTTCAACTATAGTCCTATAAATCTACAGTAGGGGTTCAACTATAGTCCTATAAATCTACAGGAGGGGGTCAACTACAGTCCTATAAATCTACAGTAGGGGTTCAACTATAGTCCTATAAATCTACAGTAGGGGTTCAACTATAGTCCTATAAATCTACAGTAGGGGTTCAACTATAGTCCTATAAATCTACAGTAGGGGTTCAACTATAGTCCTATAAATCTACAGTAGGGGTTCAACTATAGTCCTATAAATCTACAGTAGGGGTTCAACTATAGTCCTATAAATCTACAGTAGGGGTTCAACTATAGTCCTATAAATCTACAGTAGGGGTTCAACTATAGTCCTATAAATCTACAGTAGGGGTTCAACTATAGTCCTATAAATCTACAGTAGGGGTTCAACTATAGTCCTATAAATCTACAGTAGGGGTTCAACTATAGTCCTATAAATCTACAGTAGGGGTTCAACTATAGTCCTATAAATCTACAGTAGGGGTTCAACTACAGTCCTATAAATCTACAGTAGGGGTTCAACTACAGTCCTATAAATCTACAGTAGGGGTTCAACTATAGTCCTATAAATCTACAGTAGGGGTTCAACTATAGTCCTATAAATCTACAGTAGGGGTTCAACTACAGTCCTATAAATCTACAGTAGGGGTTCAACTACAGTCCTATAAATCTACAGTAGGGGTTCAACTACAGTCCTATAAATCTACAGTAGGGGTTCAACTATAGTCCTATAAATCTACAGTAGGGGTTCAACTATAGTCCTATAAATCTACAGTAGGGGTTCAACTATAGTCCTATAAATCTACAGTAGGGGTTCAACTATAGTCCTATAAATCTACAGTAGGGGTTCAACTATAGTCCTATAAATCTACAGTAGGGGTTCAACTATAGTCCTATAAATCTACAGTAGGGGTTCAACTATAGTCCTATAAATCTACAGTAGGGGTTCAACTATAGTCCTATAAATCTACAGTAGGGGTTCAACTATAGTCCTATAAATCTACAGTAGGGGTTCAACTATAGTCCTATAAATCTACAGTAGGGGTTCAACTATAGTCCTATAAATCTACAGTAGGGGTTCAACTATAGTCCTATAAATCTACAGTAGGGGTTCAACTATAGTCCTATAAATCTACAGTAGAGGTTCAACTATAGTCCTATAAATCTACAGTAGGGGTTCAACTATAGTCCTATAAATCTACAGTAGGGGTTCAACTATAGTCCTATAAATCTACAGTAGGGGTTCAACTATAGTCCTATAAATCTACAGTAGGGGTTCAACTATAGTCCTGTAAATCTACAGTAGGGGTTCAACTATAGTCCTATAAATCTACAGTAGGGGTTCAACTATAGTCCTATAAATCTACAGTAGGGGTTCAACTACAGTCCTATAAATCTACCCTGATTCTCACTAATCATGGAACTGTAATGACAACAGTCTAGTCGTGGTGAACCGTGCGTCAGGCTCCAGGTTTACAGTAGGGGTTCAACTATAGTCCTATAAATCTACAGTAGGGGTTCAACTATAGTCCTATAAATCTACAGGAGGGGGTCAACTACAGTCCTATAAATCTACAGTAGGGGTTCAACTATAGTCCTATAAATCTACAGTAGGGGTTCAACTATAGTCCTATAAATCTACAGTAGGGGTTCAACTATAGTCCTATAAATCTACAGTAGGGGTTCAACTATAGTCCTATAAATCTACCCTGATTCTCACTAATCATGGAACTGTAATGACAACAGTCTAGTCGTGGTGAACCGTGCGTCAGGCTCCAGGTTTACAGTAGGGGTTCAACTATAGTCCTATAAATCTACAGTAGGGGTTCAACTATAGTCCTATAAATCTACAGTAGGGGTTCAACTATAGTCCTATAAATCTACCCTGATTCTCACTAATCATGGAACTGTAATGACAACAGTCTAGTCGTGGTGAACCGTGTGTCAGGCTCCAGGTTTAACCTGCTACGTGCGGTCTGAGTTCCATAGTGATTCAAATAGGCTACATGTCCTAAATTATTTGTACAATGTTAACTTAATATGATCCACTAATGCTATCAACCCTCAGGAACAACTACACAGATGTGACAGAGGAAAGAAAGGTCAACGGAATGTAAAAATGTAAAGCTACAAATTGAAGAAAACGATCAGTCAAGTGACAGTTATAAATGTGTGTGAGCATTACTGACTGTGGCTCCCGATAGGCTAATATTTAACATGATATAGAAGCCATTAGCTTGGGTTCAGCCATACAGAAGACTATAGCTTGGGTTCAGCCATACAGAAGACTATAGCTTGGTTCAGTCCTACAGAAGACTTTAGCTTGGGTTTAGCCATACAGAAGACGATAGCTTGGTTCAGTCCTACAGAAGACTTTAGCTTGGGTTCAGCCCTACAGAAGACTATAGCATGGGTTCAGCCCTACAGAAGACTTTAGCTTGGGTTCAGCCCTACAGAAGACGATAGCTTGGTTCAGCCCTAAACTAGCCTTTCATCCACATTAGTTATGATGGCACACAATTAAAATTCTGAGAGGCACAACTATTTATATTCTATTTCACTGTGGAAAAAGGCCTGCAATACATCTCACCTTGATTTGATTCTTGACTTGATTCTTCCATATGACTGGTTTCACATGAATCTCCAGGGATTATAAGGAAACATCATCTCAAACAGTTGCTTTGTGTTATCAATAGCTGTTATCAATAGATGTTATCAATAGATGTTATCAATAGCTGTTATCAATAGCTGTTATCAATAGCTGTTATCAATAGCTGTTATCAATAGCTGTCATCCATTTATGTAACGAATGCGTTGAGAGTCAGAAAGCAAGTTCAGGGAGTGCCTGTTTTAATAAATAAAAGTAACAAACACGAAACACAAACAACGCCCCGACATGAAACCAGAGTCAATAAAACCTGAGGAAAGTACCAAGGGGAGTGACAGACACAGGGAAGATAATAAAGGAGGTGATGGAGTCCAGGTGAGTGTCATGAGGAGCAGGTGCGCTTGACGATGGTGACAGGTGCGCTTGACGATGGTGACAGGTGTGCGGGATAATCAGCAGGCTGATGACCTAAAGGCCGGAGAGGGAGTATACATGACAATTTATAAATGACAGTGTCTTTAGAGTGCTGTAAAGCAGATGAATTTCCCACTTGGAACTGGCAGGTTAGCCTGACCTTGTTCATGGTTTAATCACATATGATGGGGGTGGAATTATAAGGGAATTAAGTCAAGGTCAGAATATGGTGTATCTGTAGACACGCCTCCAACACACCTTCATTAATATGGTGTATCTGTAGACACGCCTCCAACACACCTTCATTAATATGGTGTATCTGTAGACACGCCTCCAACACAACTTCATTAATATGGTGTATCTGTAGACACGCCTCCAACACACCTTCATTAATATGGTGTATCTGTAGACACGCCTCCAACACACCTTCATTAATATGGTGTATCTGTAGACACGCCTCCACAACACCTTCATTAATATGGTGTATCTGTAGACACGCCTCCAACACACCTTCATTAATATGGTGTATCTGTAGACACGCCTCTGACACACCTTCATTAATATGGTGTATCTGTAGACACGCCTCCAACACACCTTCATTAATATGGTGTATCTGTAGACACGCCTCCAACACACCTTCATTAATATGGTGTATCTGTAGACACGCCTCCAACACACCTTCTTTTCTTAGATCGCCACCCAGAATTAATAGCATGTGAATAGCATGCGGTTCTCATGCTTAAGTTTGAGGTTACAATACGCAGAGAAAGGGGCATAAAAAGGGAATAACGTCCCATTTCTGCTCGCTTAGCTCAGGTCGGAATCGGGGCCTTAAAGAGTAGGTTATGCCTGTTTTAAAAAAGCATGGAATTTACGGCATCCATATTAGGAAGTCGTTTTTGTCTGAAAAGTGACCTCTTCCTAAAATGGATGCTGTTGCCGTACATTCATGACAAAATATGATGTTACCTTGAAAGTGGGTGTAAATGACCTTGCTGATTGTAAAGGAAGTATTTGGTTTACTGGTTTGTATTAACATGAGTACGAGGTTGAAAGTGGGAGGGGAGAGGGGGAGAGGGGAGGGGAAGGATGGATGGAGGGGGAGAGGATGGAGAGGGGGAGAGGGGAGGGGAAGGATCGAGGGGGAGAGGATGGGGAGGGGAGAGAGGATGGAGAGGGGGAGAGGGGAGAGAGGATGGGGAGGGGAGAGAGGATGAGAGGGGGAGAGGGGAGAGAGGATGGGAGAGGGGGAGAGAGGATGGAGAGGGGGAGAGAGGATAGGGAGAGGGGAGAGAGGATGGGGAGATGGGGAGAGGGGAGAGAGGATGGGGGAGGGGAGAGGGGGAGAAGATTAGGGGAGGGAAGGATGGGGGAGAATGGGGAGGAGAGGATGGGAGAGGGGGAGAGGAGAGAGAGGATGGGGAGGGGAGAGGGGGAGAGGAGAGAGAGGATGGGGGAGGGGAGAGGGGGAGAAGATTAGGGGAGGGAAGGATGGGGGAGAATGGGGAGGAGAGGATGGTGGAGGGGAGAGAGTGAGAGGATGAGGGGAGGGGAGGGAAGGATGGGGGGGAGGATGGGGACGGGGAGAGAGTGAGAAGATGAGGGGAGGGGAGAGAGTGAGAGGATGAGGGGAGGGAAGGGAAGGATGGGGGGGATGGGAACGGGGAGAGAGTGAGAGGATGAGGGGAGGGGAGAGAGTGAGAGGATGAGGGGAGGGGAGAGAGTGAGAGGATGAGGGGAGGGGAGAGAGTGAGAGGATGAGGGGAGGGGAGAGAGTGATAGGATGGGGGAGGGGAGGATGGGGGGAGGGGAGGATGGGGGGAGGATGGGGGAGGGATGGGGGAGGGAAGGATGGGGACGGGGAGACGGTCCAGGTTATTAATCCATGAGGATCATAAAGGAAATTGATGTCAGGCTGGAGGTTGAAAGACCTTCTTGATAATATGTTTGGTTAGGAGAGGAGAATCCTTCATGAGAATATGTCTGGTTAGGAAAGGAGAATCCTTCATGAGAATATGTCTGGTTAGGAGAGGAGAATCCTTCAAGAGAATATGTCTGGTTAGGAGAGGAGAATCCTTCATGAGAATATGTCTGGTTAGGAGAGGAGAATCCTTCAAGAGAATATGTCTGGTTAGGAGAGGAGAATCCTTCAAGAGAATATGTCTGGTTAGGAGAGGAGAATCCTTCATGAGAATATGTCTGGTTAGGAGAGGAGACTCCTTCATGACAATATGTCTGGTTCGGAGAGGAAAATGGAGGCGTGTCTGTCTGTCGGAAGATGGTTCTCGCACATTTGAATAAAAGCGTATTAAAGCATTACCCATGACCGTGTATAACCCCACTGTCTAATTCATAATGTCAGGTCTTGAAGAATAGGAATATACAGTTGAAGTGGGAAGTTAGCAGACACTTAGGTTGGAGTCATTAAGACTCGTTTTTCAACCACTCCAGAGATTTCTTGTTAACAAACTATAGTTTTGGCAAGTCGATTAGAACATCTACTTTGTGCATGACACAAGTAATTTTTCCAACAATTGTTTACAAACAGATTATTTCACTTAAAATTCAATGTATCACAATTCCAGTGGGTCAGAAGTTTACATACACTAAGTTGACTGTGCCTTTAAACAGCTTGGAAAAATCCAGAAAATGATGTTATGGCTTTAGAAGCCTCTGATAGGCTAATTGACATAATTTGAGTCAATTGGAGGAGTACCTGTGGATGTATTTCAAGGCCTACCTTCAAACTCCATGCCTCTTTGCTTGACATCATTGGAAAATCAAAGATATCAGCCAAGACTTCAGAACAAAATTGTAGACCTCCACAAGTCTGGTTCATCCTTGGGAGCAATTTCCAAACGCCTAAAGGTACCACATGGAGACAAAGATCGTACTTTTTGGAGAAATGTTCTCTGGTCTGATGAAACAAAAATAGAACTCTTTGGCCATAACGACCATCGTTATGTTTGGAGGAAGAACACCAACCCAACCGTGAAGCACAGGGGTGGCAGCATCATGTTGTGGGGGTGCTTTGCTGCAAGAGGGACTGGTGCACTTCAGAAAATAGATGGCATCATGAGGGAGGACAATTATGTGGATATATTGAAACAACATGTCAAGACAACTATCAGGAAGTTAAAGCTTAGTCGCAAATGGGTCTTCCAAATGGACAATGACCCCAAGCATACTTCAAAAGTTGTGGCAAAATGGCTTAAGGACAACAAAGCCAAGGTATTGTTGTGGCCATCACAAAACCCTGGCCTCAATCCTATAGAAAATTTGTTGGCAGAACTGAAAAAGCGTGTGCGAGCAAGGAGGCTTACAAACCTGACTCAGTTACACCAGCTCTGTCAAGAGGAATGGGCCAAAATTCACCCAACTTATTGTGGGAAGCTTGTGGAAGGCTACCTGAAATTTTTGACACAAGTTAAACAATTTAAAGGCAATGCTACCAAATACTAATTGAGCGTATGTAAACTTCTGACCCACTGGGAATGTGATGAAAGAAATAAAAGCTGAAATAAATAATTTCACATTCTTAAAATATATTGGTGATCCTGACTGACCTAAAACAGGGAATTTTTTAGCAGGATTAAATGTCAGGAATTGTGAAAAACTGAGTTTAAATTGGCTAAAGTGTATTAAACTTCCAACTTCAACTGTATTCATAATTCAGTCACATCTATGAAAGATCAACCTTGTGGGAACAATTGATTTGACCCAGAGAGGAACATGATTGGCTTGTAACAGATCTAGAACATTGATTTGACCCAGAGAGGAACAGGATTGGCTTGTAACAGATCTAGAACATTGATTTGACCCAGAGAAGAACGTGATTGGCTTGTAACAGATCTAGAACAATGATTTGACCCAGAGAAGAACGGGATTGGCTTGTAACAGATCTAGAACATTGATTTGACCCAGAGAGGAACGGGATTGGCTTGTAACAGATCTAGAACATGGAAGTCAATCACAGAGAAATAAACAGAGATATTTTAGACCAAGAGACATTCTAGATATTAGAAGATTATATTATTAACATTAAACAGCACAATACTAGTGTGTGTGTGTGTGTGTGTGTGTGTGTGTGTGTGTGTGTGTGTGTGTGTGTGTGTGTGTGTGTGTGTGTGTGTGTGTGTGTGTGTGTGTGAGTGTGTGTGTGTGTGTGTGTGTGTGTGTGTGTGTGTGTGTGTGTGTGTGTAAGTAAAGCTATAAAACAACAGTAAAAGACATTTGAAAACATTTGAAAAAAGAGTAGCAAAGCTATATACAGTAGAGAGGCTATATACAGTAGAGAGGCTATATACAGTAGTGAGGCTATATACAGTAGAGAGGTTATATACAGTAGAGAGGCTATATACAGTAGAGAGGCTATATACAGTAGAGAGGCTATATACAGTAGAGAGGTTATATACAGTAGAGGGGCTATATACAGTAGAGAGGCTATATACAGTAGAGAGGCTATATACAGTAGAGAGGCTATATACAGTAGTGAGGCTATATACAGTAGAGAGGTTATATACAGTAGAGAGGCTATATACAGTAGAGAGGCTATATACAGTAGAGAGGCTATATACAGTAGAGAGGCTATATACAGTAGAGAGGCTATATACAGTAGAGAGGCTATATACAGTAGAGAGGCTATATACAGTAGAGAGGCTATATACAGTAGAGAGACTATATACAGTAGAGAGGCTATATACAGTAGAGAGACTATATACAGTAGAGAGACTATATACAGTAGTGAGGCTATATACAGTAGATAGGCCATATACAGTAGAGAGGTTATATACAGTAGAGAGGCTATATACAGTAGAGAGGCTATATACAGTCGAGAGGCTATATACAGTAGAGAGGCTATATACAGTAGAGAAGCTATATACAGTAGATAGGCTATATACAGTAGAGAGAGGCTATATACAGTAGAGAGGTTATATACAGTAGAGAGGCTATATACAGTAGAGAGGCTATGTACAGTAGAGAGACTATATACAGTAGAGAGGCTATATACAGTAGAGAGGCTATATACAGTAGCGAGGCTATATACAGTAGAGAGACTATATACAGTAGAGAGGCTATATACAGTAGAGAGGCTATATACAGTAGAGAGGCTATATACAGTAGAGAGGCTATATACAGTAGCAAGGTTATATACAGTAGAGAGGCTATATGCAGTAGAGAGGCTATATACAGTAGAGAGGCTATATACAGTAGAGAGGCTATATACAGTAGAGAGGCTATATACAGTAGAGAGGCTATATACAGTAGAGAGGCTATATACAGTAGAGAGGCTATATACAGTAGAGAAGCTATATACAGTAGAGAAGCTATATACAGTAGAGAGGTTATATACAGTAGCAAGGTTATATACAGTAGAGAAGCTATATACAGTAGAGAGGTTATATACAGTAGCAAGGTTATATACAGTAGAGAGGCTATATACAGTAGAGAGGCTATATACAGTAGCAAGGTTATATACAGTAGAGAGGCTATATACAGTAGAGAGGCTATATACAGTAGAGAGGCTATATACAGTAGAGGGGCTAAATACAGTAGCAAGGTTATATACAGTAGAGAGGCTATATACAGTAGAGAGGCTATATACAGTAGCAAGGTTATATACAGTAGAGAGGCTATATACAGTAGAGAGGCTATATACAGTAGAGAGGCTATATACAGTAGAGAGGCTATATACAGTAGAGAGGCTATATACAGTAGAGAGGCTATATACAGTAGAGAGGCTTTATACAATAGAGAGGTTATATACAGTAGCAAGGTTATATACAGTAGAGAAGCTATATACAGTAGAGAGGTTATATACAGTAGCAAGGTTATATACAGTAGAGAGGCTATATACAGTAGAGAGGCTATATACAGTAGCAAGGTTATATACAGTAGAGAGGCTATATACAGTAGAGAGGCTATATACAGTAGAGAGGCTATATACAGTAGAGGGGCTATATACAGTAGCAAGGTTATATACAGTAGAGAGGCTATATACAGTAGAGAGGCTATATACAGTAGCAAGGTTATATACAGTAGAGAGGCTATATACAGTAGAGAGGCTATATACAGTAGAGAGACTATATACAGTAGAGAGGTTATATACAGTAGAGAGGCTATATACAGTAGTGAGGCTATATACAGTAGAGAGGCTATATACAGTAGAGAGGCTATATACAGTAGAGAGACTATATACAGCAGCAAGGCTATATACAGACACCTGTTAGTAGCAAGGCTATATGCAGACACCTGTTAGTAGCAAGGCTATATACAGACACCTGTTGGTAGCAAGGCTATATACAGACACCTGTTAGTCAGGCTTATTGAGGTAGTATGTACTTGTAGGTATTGTTAAAGTGACTATGCATATATGATGAACAGAGAGTAGCAGAAGTGTGAAAAGAGGGGTTGGCGGGTGGCGGGTGGTTGGACACAATGCAGATAGCCCGGTTAGCCAATGTGCTGGAGCACTGGTTGGTCGGCCCAATTGAGGTAATATGTACATGAATGTGTAGTTAAAGTGACTATGCATATAAGATAAACAGAGAGTAGCAGCAGCGTAAAAGAGGGGTTGGGGGGGCGCACAATGCAAATAGTCCAGGTAACCATTTGGTTACCTGTTCAGGAGTCTTATGGCTTGGGGTAAAAACTGTTGAGAAGCCTTTTTGTCCTTGACTTGGCACTCCGGTACCACTTGCCATGCGGTAGTAGAGAGAACAGTCTATGCCTGGGGTGGCTGGGGTCTTTAACAATTTTCAGGGCCTTCCTCTGACACCGCCTGGTGTAGAGGTCCTGGATGGCAGGCAGCTTTGCCCCAGTGATGTACTGGGCCATACGCACTACCCTCTGAAGTGCCTTGCGGTCGGAGGCCGAGCAATTGCCATACCAGGCAGTGATGCAACCGGTCAGGATGCTCTCGATGTTGCAGCTGTAGAACCTTTTGAGGATCTCAGGACCCATGCCAAATCTTTTTAGTTTCCTGAGGGGGAATAGGCTTTGTCGTGCACTCTTCACGACTGTCTTGGTGTGTTTGGACCAATCTAGTTTGTAGTTGATGTGGACACCAAGGAATTTGAAGCTCTCAACCTGCTCCACTACAGCCCCTTCGATGAGAATGGGGACGTGCTCGGTGCTCCTTTTCCTGTAGTCCACAATCATCTAATTAGTCTTGGTTACGTTGAGGGATGGGTTGTTATTCTGGCACCACCCGGCCAGGTCTCTGACCTCCTCCCTATAGGCTGTCTCATCGTTGTCGGTGATCAGGCCAACCACTGTTGTGTCGTCAGCAAACTTAGTGATGGTGTTGGAGTCGTGCCTGGCCATGCAGTCATGGGTGAACAGGGAGTACAGGAGGGAACTGAGCATGCACCCCTGGGGAGCTCCAGTGTTGAGGATCAGCCTGGCAGATTTGTTGCTACCTTCCCTCACCACCTGGGGGCGGCCAGTTCAGGATCCCGTTGCAGAGAGAGGTCTTTAGTCCCAGGATCCTTAGCTTGGTGATGGGTTTTGAGGGTACTATGGTGTTGAACGCTGAGCTGTCGTCAATGAACAACATTCTCACGTAGGTGTTCCTTTTGTCCAGGTGGGAAAGGGCAGTGTGGAGTGCAATAGAGATTGCATCATCTGTGGATCTATTTGAGCGGTATGGAAATTGGAGTGGGTCTAGGGTTTCTGGGATAATGGTGTTGATGTGAGCCATTACCAGCCTTTCAAAGCACTTCGTGGATATGGACGTGAGTGCTACTGGTCTGTAGTCATTTAGGCAGGTTGCCTTTGTGTTCTTGGGCACAGGGACTATGGTGGTCTGCTTGAAGCATGTTGGTATTACAGACTCAATCAGGGACTTGTTGAAAATGTCAGTGAAGACACCTGCCAGTTGGTCTGCACATGCCCGGAGCACACGTCCTGGTAATCCGTCTGGCCCCGCAGCCTTGTGAATGTTGACTTGTTTAAAGGTCGGCTACGGAGAAAGTGATCCCACAGTCGTCCGGAACAGCTGATGCTCTCATACATACCTCAGTGTTGCTTGCCTCGAAGCAAGTATAGAAGTGATTTAGCTCGTCTGGTAGGCTCGTGTCACTGGGCAGCTCGTTGCTGTGCTTTCCTTTGTAGTCTGTAATAGTTTGCAAGCCCTGCCACATCCGACGAGCGCCAGAGCCTATGTTGTACGATTAAATCTTAGTCCTGTATTGATGCTTTGCCTGTTTGAGGGTTCATCGGAGGGCTTAGCAGGATTTCTTATAAGCTTCTGGGTTAGAGTCCCACTCCTTGAAAGCGAAAGCTCTACCCTTTAGCTCAGTGCGAATGTTGCCTGTAATCCATGGCTTCTGGTTGGGGTATGTACGTACAGTCACTGTGGGGACGACGTCCTCAATGCACTTATTAATGAAGCCAGTGACTGATGTGGTGTACTCCTCAATGCCATCGGAAGAATCCCGGAACATGTTCTAGTCTGTGCTAGCAAAACAGTCGTGTAGTTTAGCATCTGCTTCAACTGACCATTTTTTTATAGACTGAGTCACTGGTGCTTCGCGCTTTAATTTTTGCTTGTAAGCAGGAATCAGGAGGATAGAGTTGTGGTCGGATTTACCAAATGGAGGGCGAGGGAGAGCTTTGTACGTGTCTCTGTGTGTGGAGTACAGGTATTCTAGAATGTTTCCCCTCTGGTCGCACATTTAACATGTTGATAGAGATTTGGTAGAACTGATTTAAGTTTCCCTGCATTAAAGTCTCCGGCCACTAGGAGCGCCACCTCTGGGTGAGTGGTTTCCTGTTTGCTTATTTCCTTACACAGCTGACTGAGTGCGGTCTTAGTGCCAGCATCTGTCTGTGGTGGTAAATAAACAGCCACGAAAAGTATAGCTGAGAACTCTCTTGCAGTTTATCACAATATACTCTACTTCAGGCGAGCAAATCTAGAGACTTCCTTAGATTTTGTATACCAGCTGTTGTTTACAAATATGTACAGACCCCCCCCCCACCCCCCCCTCCACCTCGTCTTGTGTGCTGTTCTATCCTGCCGGTGCAGCGTGTATCCCGCTAGCTGAATATCCATGTCATCATTCAGCCACGATTCCGTGAAGCATAGTATATTACTGTTTTTGATGTCCCGTTGGTAGGATATTCGTGATCGTACCTCGTCTAGTTTATTGTCCAATGATTGCACGTTGGCGAGTAATATTGACGGTAACGGCAGCTTTCCTAGTTGTCTTCTGCGGGTCCAGACGAGGCATCCGGCTCTTCGTCCTCTGCGTCGCTTCCTTTTGCGAATAATTGGGATGTCTGCCCTGTGGGGTGTTTGAGTTGTTTGAGTCCTGCTTGTTGTTGTTGTCTAATCCAAGGTGAGTGATCGCTGTCCTGATATCCAGAAGCTCTTTTCTTCCGTAAGATACGGTTGCAGGAACATTATGTACAAAATAATTGACAAATATTGCGAAAAAAAACACAGGTTCCTCTCTAGAAACCTAGAGAGGAACCAGGCTATGAGGGGTGGCCAGGTCTCTTCTGGCTGTGCCGGGTGGAGATTATAACAGAACATGGCCAAGATGTTCAAATGTTCATAAATTACCAGCATGGTCAAATAATAATAATCACAGTAGTTGTCGAGGGTGCAACAGGTCAGCACCTCAGGAGTAAATGTCAGTTGGCTTTTCATAGCCGATCATTAAGAGAATCTCAACCGCTCCTGCTGTCTCTAGAGAGTTGAAAACAGCAGGTATGGGACAGGTAGCACGTCTGGTGAACAGGTCAGGGTTCCATAGCCGCAGGCAGAACTGTTGAAACTGGAGCAGCAGCACAGCCAGGTGGACTGGGGACAGCAAGGAGTCATCATGCTAGGTAGTCCTGAGGCATGGTCCTAGGGCTCAGGTCCTCTGAGAGAGAAAAAGAAAGAAAGAGAGAATTAGAGAGAGCATACTTAAATTCACACAGGACACAGGATAAGACAGGAGAAGTACTCCAGATATAACAGACTGACCCTAGCCCCCGACACATGAACTACTGCAGCAAAAATACTGGAGGCTGAGACAGGAGGGGTCAGGAGACACTGAGGCCCCATCCAATGATACCCCCGGACAGGGCCAAACAGGCATGACATAACCCCACCCACTTTGCCAAAGCACAGCCCCCACACCACTAGAGGGATATCTTCAACCACCAATTTACCATCCTGAGACAAGGCTGAGTATAGGCTGAGTATACCAAGTGACGCACCCCTCCTAGGGACGGCATGGAAGAGCATCAGTAAGCCAGTTACTCAGCCCCTGTAATAGGGTTAGAGGCAGAGAATCCCAGTGGAGAGAGGGGAACTGGCCAGGCAGAGACAGCAAGGGCGGTTCGTTGCTCCAGAGCCTTTCCGTTCACCTTCACACTCATGGGCCAGACTACACTCAATCATATGACCTACTGAAGAGATGAGTCTTCAGTAAAGACTTAAAGGTTGAGACTGAGTCTGCGTCTCTCACATGGGTAGGCAGACCATTCCATAAAAATTGAGCTCTATAGGAGAAAGCCCTGCCTCCAACTGTTTGCTTAGAAATTTTAGGGACAATTAGGAGGCCTGCGTCTTGTGACCGTAGCGTACATGTAGGTATGTACGGCAGGACCAAATCGAAAAGATAGGTAGGAGCGGGCCCATGTAAAGCTTTATAGGTTAGCAGTAAAACCTTGAAATCAGCCCTTGCCTTAACAGGAAGCCAGTCTAGGGAGGCTACTGGAGTAATATGATCAAATTTGTTGGTTCTAGTGAGGATTCTAGCAGCCGTATTTAGCACTAACTGAAGTTTATTTAGTGCTTATCCGGGTAGCCGGAAAGTAGAGCATTGCAGTAGTCTAATCTAGAAGTAACAAAAGTAGCAACAGAAAATTCTGCATAATTTTTGGGCAGAAAGTTTCTGATTTTTGCAATGTTATGTAGATGGAAAAAAGCTGTCCTTGAAACCATCTTGATATGTTCGTCAAATGAGAGATCAGGGTCCAGAGTAACGCCGAGGTCCTTCACAGTTTTATTTGAGACGACTGTACAACCATCAAGACTAATTGTCAGATGAACAGTTATGAGCAGCTAGGAACAGCCAGGAACAGTTGGGAACAGTCAGGAACTGTTAGGAACAGTTAGGAACAGCCAGGAACAGTTAGGAACAGCCAGGAACAGTTAGGAACAGCCAGGAACAGTTAGGAACAGCCAGGAACAGTTAGGAACAGTTAGGAACAACCAGGAACAGTCAGAAACAGTTAGGAACAGCCAGGAACAGTTAGGAACAGTTAGGAACAGCCAGGAACAGTTAGGAACAGCCAGGAACAGTTAGGAACAGCCAGGAACAGTTAGGAACAGCCAGGAACAGTTATTAACAGTAAAATATATGTAATAAAGACACTCATTGTCAGCTCTCCTCAACAACATCCCAGCCCTGTCCTGTCCTCTCCAGTCCAGACCTGTCCTGTCCTCTCCAGTTCAGACCTGTCCTGTCCTCTCCAGTCCAGTCCTGTCCTGTCCTCTCCAGTCCAGACCTGTTCTGTCCTCTCCAGTCCAGACCTGTTCTGTCCTCTCCAGTCCAGACCTGTTCTGTCCTCTCCAGTCCAGACCTGTCCTGTCCTCTCCAGTCCAGTCCTGTCCGGTCCAGTCCTGTCCTGTCAAGTCGGTTGTCTGTCTGATCTGATGTTCTGTCCTCCAATCTAGCTAATTGTTCCCAGCGAGATGAACAACTAGAGAACAGACAGAGAGACAAAGGCCCTCAGTGCAACAATGTGAAGCTACTCAGCTAGCGACGTGACTCAACAGTTAGTTTGTGCTGTACGGACAAAGCATTAATTAGAGCAATAACTTCATGCCAGTGTCGTTCCATAGACCCGCTGCATGGGAGCGTCTCTCTCTAGGGTCTGGCCATCGGACCAGGGAACTCAGTGACTCAGGGGACTGGGACTTGGTAGGCATTGGGCCGTTGCATGTGGAGTTGTGTTGTGTTGGGGCTGCAGTAATGACAAACTGGAGAGCAAAGCAGGAGGCCCAGGGAACGCTCTCCGGAAGAAAAAACAACACAAAACATTTCAGATAAATAATATTCCTCATTGTCATCGGCTGTAACGAGAGTTGACATAATTGCTTGGGCCCATTTCTATTCTAATTAGCACAATCCCAGAGTGGACAGCAGACCTGGGTTCAAGAAGTATTTGAAACTTTTCAGATACTCTAGCTATGCTTAATTGAGCTTCACCAATGCAATGGAAGCAACAGGGTAGTCCTGAAATGTCAAATCCCCACCCACTCTTTCAGGTTAAAGTTCAAACCTCCACCCACTCCTACAGGTTAAAGTTCAAATCCCCACCCACTCCTGCAGGTTAAAGTTCAAATCCCCACCCACTCCTGCAGGTTAAAGTTCAAATCCCCACCCACACCAGCAGGATAAAGCAAATGCTCAAAGTTGTTTGTAAGATTTCAGACACAACTTGAACCCAGGTCTGGTGATCAGGACAGAGATTATTGGCCAGGGCAGGAGAAGGGAATCAGACAGGCATGGTGAAGCCATACAAAAAGGGGGCCTCTGGCTTCAGCGTAATTAGGTGAGACAATACCCCTGACTGTTCTGTTCTGTCTGGGCTGGGGCTGGGGCTGGGGCTGGGGATGGGGCTGGGGATGGGGCTGGAGAATAGGGTTCTGGGGGTGCATAGGCTGGCAGGCGACTGGTCGCCCATGAGGAACACATCTCCACAGGTGTCTAATAAGCCCCTAATTGTCTTGTGTGGTTCACACGGGCAGGCAGAGACCAGGCAGACCAGGCATACCCAAGGCAGATGCTGAGACAGCCATGCAGGATGGAACCTAGCAGGGCTCCTGCCGAGACCTCATGGCAGATGCTGAGACAGCCATGCAGGAGTGAACCTAGCAGGGCTCCTGCCGAGACCTCATGGCATGGAGGAAGAAAGGGAGAAATCTGCGTCAACTGTTGCTACGGCAATTTAGTTTCCCTCTTAATTCCCAGACGTCCCATGAAAACATCCCGCGATGGCGTCCCACTCCAAACATGGACTCTTTCCAAACCAACAACATGGAGGAGTAAGAAGTTAAAGAGATTCTGGCAATTAGATTTGTGTACTTAGTCAAAGGCCGATGAACTCGTGTATAACATTGTCATGTCGCTGAGTTGCAGTACGAAGGAAGTCAGAGGTAGTTTCATCGAGCCAATGCTAACTAATCGCAATGACCGGGAGTCTACAGGTACTCTGGCATATGCTAGTCAGGTAGAAAAACGTCTTAAACTGACAGAATTTCACAGTATCCCTTTAACCATGCAGCTACATTCCTCATCTGAACTGACTAGCCTGAAACACCAAATGTGCTAAGACTATAAACTAAGGTAAGATAGGGCAAAATATCCACAGAAGCTATGTTTTAAAAAGTAGACGTCTGTACTCATTTTTGGTCCCAGTACTATTTGTATTTAGAGATTTGAGCTCTGCAACATTTTTAAAGCCAATATTCTATAAGAGGTGCTGGAGCTCTGCAACATTTTTAAAGCCAATATTCTATAAGAGGTACTGGATGTCTGCAACATTTTTAAAGCCAATATTCTATAAGAGATGCTGGAGCTCTGCAACATTTTTAAAGCCAATATTATATAAGAGGTGCTGGAACTTTAGCAGTAGAAAATGTGAGGTGCTGGTATTCAGTTCCTGTGAGCTCCGGCCCAAATCAGCACTACAAAGAAAGAACATAATTATGGTTGGTTTTCGTCGAGACAAATCTTGCCTTGTTTGTTTGAAAGATTTGTTCTACAGGCATACCCAAGTCTCTCATTTCAACACTCTAGTTCTAAGACCTGTCTTGGGTGGATAAAATCTGGTACGTTTCCCCAAAATTTCCCAGGTTTTCCAGAAATCCTGGTTGGAAGATTCCCGTAAGAAGGAGGGACATTCGGAATCTTCCAACCAGGACTTTTTGGAAAACCTGGGAATTTGGGGAAAATGTACCATAATTTTGCAACTCTTTCCCCAAGACAGGGGGTACCCTCACAGGCTCCATCGTCTCTAACACACACAAACACCAGTCACCCCCTACTGTCCCATGCCTGGCGGCTCAGACCCACGTCAATCTGATGTGCTCTCAGCCTTTTTAAATTAGCTGTCAATTAGAGCTAACCAATCAACTCTTCGCCTAATTAAGCAATAACACCAGGCAGCTCCCATACAGGCCATTGTGGGAAACTAGGAGCTAGCGAACTTACTGTGGATCAGGAGTGTAACTCAGTGATCACTCTGTCACTGCGTTCTCTGGATGGAAAACAGGGTTGGAAAGAGGGAGGGGGCAGGGTGAACTCACACTGCTTTGATGGGACAGGGGCGTTGGCAACTAAACAGAGAGCTTTTACAGCACTGATTGAAGAATATTTAGTCACAGTGGGTTTGACTGGGTTTTGAATCCCAGGTATCCTGCATGGCGTAAGACTGTCTTAGCCTGCTGAGCTCTGGAATCCAATGCAAGTTTGTGTGTCTGTGTGTCTGTCTGTCTGTGTGTCTGTGTGTCTGTGTGTGTGTGTTTGCGTGTGTGTTTGCGTGTGTGTGTGTGTGTTTGCGTGTATGTTTGCGTGTGTGTGTGTGTTTGTGTGTGTGTTTGCGTGTGTGTGTGTGTGTTTGCGTGTATGTTTGCGTGTGTGTGTGTGTGTGTGTGTGTGTGTGTGTGTGTGTGTGTGTGTGTGTGTGTGTGTGTGTGTGTGTGTGTGTGTGTGTGTGTGTGTGTGTGTGTGTGTGTGTGTGTGTGTGTGTGTGTGTGTGTGCGTGCGTACTGAACAAAACCTGATCGGTAAGAAGTAATTCTCCATCTCTTTACCATCATGTGTATCCGTCTACACCATAAGGTCAAAGGTCAAGCCCAGTTCGCAGTGACCCTCACTCACTCAGTAATATATTTGAACCAGGAGGAGTCCTGTGTCAGGACGTTTCAGTACGTCTGACTAAGGGCTCTATTCAATCCGCATCGTAGTTCAGCTTTACAGTGTGAATGACATTTAGAGGCAACTCTCACCTTACAGAGAGAGGTGGACATGGGCCCCGTCAGAGAGGTGGGCATCGGCCCCGTCAGAGAGGTGGGCATGGGCCCCATCAGAGAGGTGGGCATGGGCCCCGTCAAAAAGGTCAACGAGGTGAGAATGGCTGTGTGCTGACCGTACAGCAGGAGTGTATAGTGGTGGAAATGGTGAAATGGTCATTGAGGAGAACAATGACCCGTTTGCCAATGTGGCATTTATCAGCCTACCAACAATCACCTGCCATTTGAAGAGGCACCAGGTATCTATGAAACACATTTACCTGGTGCCTTCTGAGAGAAACAACTGCAGGCCGAGTATGTTCAGGGTACAGCGCTATATACTGTATTACAGTTACTATTAATGCACATGCTACTTCACATTATCATACTGGAATTATACTGTAAAAATAACTAACCAAACATGTATTTTTAGAGGGTGTTTGATGCTGCTGTGAACCATCACAACTATATCTTTGTCGACGAAGCGGACTTCAAACAGGCCAAAACTAAGGTACCGTAGGCGGAACCTCGTCGGACAAATGGGCGACCGTCCAAGTGCCTGGACAACGAAGGGGAAACGTCTCCATGTGCGCTGCTATCTCTGAAGATGGTGTGGTAGGACATAGGCCATTACTAGGATCCTACAACGCTGCTCACCTCCACTGTGTTTCTCAATTAAATTGATCAGGCCTGTCAAGGTGAAGCGGTCACCTGTGTGGGTCAATGTCAGGTTCCACCATTCAGAGGTGGTTTCGGGCCTGATGATTAAATTAACTAAACGTTATTTTCATGTATACTCCCTCTCCGGCCTCTAGGTCATCACGCTGCTGATTATCCCGCACACCTGTCACCATCATCTCACGCACCTGCTCCTCATGACACTCACCTGGACTCCATCACCTCCTTGATTATCTTCCCTGTATCTGTCACTCCCCTTGGTTCTTTCCTCAGGTATTATTGACTCTGGTTTCATGTCGGTGTGTTTATGTTTCGTGTTTTACTATTTAATTTATTTGTTAAAACACTCGCTCCCTGAACTCGCTCCCTGAACTCGCTCCCTGAACTTACTTCCTGACTCTCAGCGCGCACAGTTAATGTTATGTTGTTCTTTCAATCAATCAGACAGTATGTTGCAATTCTGTTTTCATTGTTATATGTTTTTGTATGAATGGTTGTAATCTTCATTAATCACACCTTTGATTACACATTGGATAGATATAATGAAAATTAGCGATTTGATGTCAAATTTGTTGGGTAATTTAAGTCCATTGCCTAATATGAAAACTGTTTAATCTACTGTAATTTAATCTACTGTAATTTAATCTACTGTAATTTAAAGTACTGTAGCATATCACTTTCAGCGATTTGAAAAACTCCTTGTATTGTTTTCTATTGGATTAACTGGTAGTTAAAATAACTAAATTGAAAATATATCATTATGTTGTGTTTTGTTGATTAAACCTTTGTTCTCATTACATTTCAAAATAAACAAATATATTTTGAATCAACGGTTGTGTGGTGAGAGATATTTTACAATCCGAATGAAAGACAGGTTTTGAATGAAAGGCTGCGTTACAAGTCTAACCAGAGTGTTGTACTAAGAGTTGTGAACATGTACCACATACTTGTGGAAAATAGTACCAAAGCTATTTAAAAAAAAAAAAATGAAATAAGATATGCCAATTAGCACACACTTTTGTCCAAAGCAATTTACAGTAGTGCGGGCAGGCATACATTTTCGTTTGGGTGACCACAACCCACAATACCCACTTGACAACCACCTGATAAAGCAGAGATGAGATGATGATATGGGGGGTGGGAGAGGAGAGGGGGACAGAGAAGAGAGACTGGGGGGGAGGAGAGAGCGAGAGACCGGAGGGGGAATAGAGGAGAGAGAGAGACCGGAGGGGGGATAGAGGAGATAGAGAGACTGGGGGGATAGAGGAGAGGGAGACCGGAGGGGGGATAGAGGTAGAGAGAGACCGGAGAGGGAATAGAGGAGAGAGAGAGACTGGGGGGATAGAGGTAGAGAGAGACCGGAGGGGGAATAGAGGAGAGAGAGAGACTGGAGGGGGGATAGAGCAGAGAGAGAGACCGGAGGGGGGATAGAGGAGATAGAGAGACTGGGGGGATAGAGGAGAGGGAGACCGGAGGGGGGATAGAGGTAGAGAGAGACCGGAGAGGGAATAGAGGAGAGAGAGAGACTGGGGGGATAGAGGTAGAGAGAGACCGGAGGGGGAATAGAGGAGAGAGAGAGACTGGAGGGGGGATAGAGCAGAGAGAGAGACCGGAGGGGGGATAGAGGAGAGGGAGAGACTGGGGGGAGGATAGAGGAGAGAGAGAGAGACCGGAGGGAGGATAGAGGAGGGGGAATAGAGGAGAGAGAGAGCCTGGAGGGGGGATAGAGGAGAAAGAGAGGCTGGAGGGGGATAGAGGAGAGAGAGAGACTGGGGGGATAGAGGTAGAGAGAGACCGGAGGGGGAATAGAGGAGAGAGAGAGACTGGGGGGATAGAGGAGAGAGAGAGACCGGAGGGGGAATAGAGGAGAGAGAGAGACTGGGGGGATAGAGGAGAGAGAGAGACCGGAGGTGAGAATAGAGCAGAGAGAGAGAGACTGGAGGGGGGATAGAGGAGAAAGAGAGGCTGGAGGGGGATAGAGGAGAGAGAGAGACTGGGGGGATAGAGGTAGAGAGAGACCTGAGGGGGAATAGAGGAGAGAGAGAGAGACTGGGGGATAGAGGTAGAGAGAGACCGGAGGGGGAATAGAGGAGAGAGAGACTGGGGGGATAGAGGTAGAGAGAGACCGGAGGGGGAATAGAGGAGAGAGAGAGACTGGGGGGATAGAGGAGAGAGAGAGACCGGAGGGAGAATAGAGCAGAGAGAGAGAGACTGGAGGGGGGATAGAGCAGAGAGAGAGACCGGAGGGAGGATAGAGGAGGGGGAATAGAGGAGAGAGAGAGCCTGGAGGGGGGATAGAGGAGAAAGAGAGGCTGGAGGGGGATAGAGGAGAGAGAGAGAGACCGGAGGGGGGATAGAGGAGAAAGAGAGACTGGAGGGGGGATAGAGGAGAGAGAGAGACCAGAGGGGGATAGAGGAAAGAGAGAGACCGGAGGGGGGATAGAGGAGAAAGAGACTGGAGGGGGGATAGAGGAAAGAGAGAGACCGGAGGGGGGATAGAGGAGAGAGAGAGACCGGAGGGGGGATAGAGGAGAGAGAGAGACTAGAGGGGGGATAAAGGGGAGTGTGTGTGTGTGTGTGTGTGTGTGTGTGTGTGTGTGTGTGTGTGTGTGTGTGTGTGTGTGTGTGTGTGTGTGTGTGTGTGTGTGTGTGTGTGTGTGTGTGTGTATGTGTGTGTGTGTGTGTGTGTGTGTGTGTGTGTGTGTGTGTGTGTGTGTGTGTGTGTGTGTGTGCTTTTGGGAACTATTCAGACCCCTTCCCATTTTCCACACGCTACAGCCTTGTTCTAAAATTCATTAAATACTTTTCCCCTTCCTCATCAATCTGCACACAATACCCATAATACCCCAAAATGACAAAACAAAAACATTTTTTTTCACATTTTTTACAAATTGAAAACAGATATACATTATTTATATAAGTATTCAGGCCCTTTGCAATTAGACTCAAGATTGAGCTCAGGTTCATCCTGTTTCCAGTGATCATCTTTGAGATCTTTTTTACAACTTGATTGGAGTCCACCTGTGGCAAATTCAATTGATTGGACATGATTTGGAAAGGCACACACCTGTCTATATAAAGTCCCACAGTTGACAGTGCATGTCAGATCAGAAACAAGGCCATGAGGTCGAAGGAATTGTCCGTAGAGCTCCGAGACAAGACTGTGTCGAGTCACAGATCTGGTCAAGGGTACAAAAAGCATTCTGCAGCATTAAAGGTCCCCAAGAACACAGTGGCCTCCATTGTTAAATGGAAGAAGTTTGGAACCACCAAGACTCTTCCTAGAGCTGGCCGCCTGGCCGAACTGAGCAATCGGGGAGAAGAGCCTGGTCAGGGAGGTGACCAAGAACCCGATGGTCACTCTGACAGAGCTCCAGAGTTCCTCTGTGGAGATGGGAGAACCTTCCAGAAGGACAACCATCTCTGCAGCACTCCACCAATCTCCACCAATCAGGCCTTTATGGTAGAGTGGCCAGACGATATGGGGGGTGGGAGAGGAGAGGGGGACAGAGAAGAGAGACTGGGGGGGAGGAGAGAGCGAGAGACCGGAGGGGGAATAGAGGAGAGAGAGAGACCGGAGGGGGGATAGAGGAGATAGAGAGACTGGGGGGATAGAGGAGAGGGAGACCGGAGGGGGGATAGAGGTAGAGAGAGACCGGAGAGGGAATAGAGGAGAGAGAGAGACTGGGGGGATAGAGGCAGAGAGAGAGACCGGAGGGGGGATAGAGGAGATAGAGAGACTGGGGGGATAGAGGAGAGGGAGACCGGAGGGGGGATAGAGGTAGAGAGAGACCGGAGAGGGAATAGAGGAGAGAGAGAGACTGGGGGGATAGAGGTAGAGAGAGACCGGAGGGGGAATAGAGGAGAGAGAGAGACTGGAGGGGGGATAGAGCAGAGAGAGAGACCGGAGGGGGGATAGAGGAGAGGGAGAGACTGGGGGGAGGATAGAGGAGAGAGAGAGAGACCGGAGGGAGGATAGAGGAGGGGGAATAGAGGAGAGAGAGAGCCTGGAGGGGGGATAGAGGAGAAAGAGAGGCTGGAGGGGGATAGAGGAGAGAGAGAGACTGGGGGGATAGAGGTAGAGAGAGACCGGAGGGGGAATAGAGGAGAGAGAGAGACTGGGGGGATAGAGGAGAGAGAGAGACCGGAGGGGGAATAGAGGAGAGAGAGAGACTGGGGGGATAGAGGAGAGAGAGAGACCGGAGGTGAGAATAGAGCAGAGAGAGAGAGACTGGAGGGGGGATAGAGGAGAAAGAGAGGCTGGAGGGGGATAGAGGAGAGAGAGAGACTGGGGGGATAGAGGTAGAGAGAGACCTGAGGGGGAATAGAGGAGAGAGAGAGAGACTGGGGGATAGAGGTAGAGAGAGACCGGAGGGGGAATAGAGGAGAGAGAGACTGGGGGGATAGAGGTAGAGAGAGACCGGAGGGGGAATAGAGGAGAGAGAGAGACTGGGGGGATAGAGGAGAGAGAGAGACCGGAGGGAGAATAGAGCAGAGAGAGAGAGACTGGAGGGGGGATAGAGCAGAGAGAGAGACCGGAGGGAGGATAGAGGAGGGGGAATAGAGGAGAGAGAGAGCCTGGAGGGGGGATAGAGGAGAAAGAGAGGCTGGAGGGGGATAGAGGAGAGAGAGAGAGACCGGAGGGGGGATAGAGGAGAAAGAGAGACTGGAGGGGGGATAGAGGAGAGAGAGAGACCAGAGGGGGATAGAGGAAAGAGAGAGACCGGAGGGGGGATAGAGGAGAGAGAGAGACCGGAGGGGGGATAGAGGAGAGAGAGAGACTAGAGGGGGGATAAAGGGGAGTGTGTGTGTGTGTGTGTGTGTGTGTGTGTGTGTGTGTGTGTGTGTGTGTGTGTGTGTGTGTGTGTGTGTGTGTGTGTGTGTGTATGTGTGTGTGTGTGTGTGTGTGTGTGTGTGTGTGTGTGTGTGTGTGTGTGTGTGTGTGTGTGCTTTTGGGAACTATTCAGACCCCTTCCCATTTTCCACACGCTACAGCCTTGTTCTAAAATTCATTAAATACTTTTCCCCTTCCTCATCAATCTGCACACAATACCCATAATACCCCAAAATGACAAAACAAAAACATTTTTTTTCACATTTTTTACAAATTGAAAACAGATATACATTATTTATATAAGTATTCAGGCCCTTTGCAATTAGACTCAAGATTGAGCTCAGGTTCATCCTGTTTCCAGTGATCATCTTTGAGATCTTTTTTACAACTTGATTGGAGTCCACCTGTGGCAAATTCAATTGATTGGACATGATTTGGAAAGGCACACACCTGTCTATATAAAGTCCCACAGTTGACAGTGCATGTCAGATCAGAAACAAGGCCATGAGGTCGAAGGAATTGTCCGTAGAGCTCCGAGACAAGACTGTGTCGAGTCACAGATCTGGTCAAGGGTACAAAAAGCATTCTGCAGCATTAAAGGTCCCCAAGAACACAGTGGCCTCCATTGTTAAATGGAAGAAGTTTGGAACCACCAAGACTCTTCCTAGAGCTGGCCGCCTGGCCGAACTGAGCAATCGGGGAGAAGAGCCTGGTCAGGGAGGTGACCAAGAACCCGATGGTCACTCTGACAGAGCTCCAGAGTTCCTCTGTGGAGATGGGAGAACCTTCCAGAAGGACAACCATCTCTGCAGCACTCCACCAATCTCCACCAATCAGGCCTTTATGGTAGAGTGGCCAGACGGAAGCCACTCCTCAGTGAAAAGCACATGACAGCCTGCTTTGAGTTTGCCAATAGACACCTCAAGGACTCCGATTATGAGAAACAAAATTCTCTGGTCTGATGAAACCAAGACTGAACTCTTTCGCCTAAATGCCAAGCGTCACATCAGAAGGAAACCTGGCACCATCCCTACGGTGAAGCATGGTGGTGGCAGCATCATGCTGTGGGGATGTTTTTCAGCGGCAGGGACTGGGAAACTAGTCATGATCGAGGGAAAGATGAATGGAGCAAAGTACAGAGAGATCCTTGATGAAAACCTACTCCAGAGCACTCAGGACATCAGAATGGGGCGAAGGTTCACCTTCCAACATGACAATGACTGTAAGCACACAGCCGAGACAATGCAGGAGTGGCTTCGGGACAAGTCTCTGAATGTCCTTGGTTGCCAAAGCCAGAACTCGGACTTGAACCCAATCAAACATCTCTGGAGAGACCTGAAAACAGCTGTGCAACGACACTCCCCATCCAACCTGACAGAGCTTGAGAGGATCTGCAGAGACGAATGGGAGAAACTCCGCAAATACAGGTGTGCCAAGCTTGTAGCGTCAAACCCAAGAAGACTCAAGGCTGTAATCGCTGCCAAAGGTGCTTCATCAAAGTACTGAGTGAAGGGTCTGAATAGTTATGTAAATGTGATTTTTCTGTTTTTTGTTTGTTTTAAAACATTTGCAACAATATATAAAAATGTGTTTTTGCTTTCATGGTTTGTCTTTATGAGCTATTGTGTGAAGATTGATGAGTGGGAATGAACTTCCGAATGTACTTTATGTACTGTATAGACTATATACTGTATCTACTATATTCTGTATAGACTATATACTGTATCTACTATATACTGTATAGACTATATACTGTATCTACTATATCCTGTATAGACTATATACTGTATCTACTATGTACTGTGTCTACTATGTACTTTATCTACTATGTACTGTATCTACAAAATACTGTATCTACTATATACTGTATCTACTATATCCTGTATAGACTATATACTGTATAGACTATGTACTGTATCTACTATGTACTATATAGACTTTATACTGTATAGACTATATACTATATAGACTATATACTGTATCTACTATGTACTGTATATACTATGTACTGTATAGACTATATACTGTATAGACTATATACTGTATAGACTATATACTGCTTAGAGAATATACTGTATAGACTATGTACTGTATAGACTATATACTGTCTAGACTATATACTGTGAAGACTATGTACTGTATAGACTATATACTCTATCTACTATATACTGTATAGACTATATTATTTATCTACTATATACTGTATAGACGAAATACTGTATCTACTATATACTGTATAGACTATGTACTGTATAGACTATATACTGTATAGACTATGTACTGTATATATTATATACTGTATAGACTATATACTGCATAGACTATATACTGCATAGACTATGTACTGTATAGACTATATACTGTATAGACTATATACTGTATCTACTATATACTGTATCTACTATATACTGTATAGACTATGTACTGTATAGACTATGTACTGTATATTATTTTCTGTAATATATTATATTATGTAATATATTATATTCTGTATAGACTATGTACTGTATACATTATATACCACATATATCATACACTGTAATATATTATATTCTGTAATATATTATATACTGTATAGACTATGTACTGTATATATTATTTTCTGTAATATATTATATTATGTAATATATTATATACTGTAATATATTATATACTGTATAGACCATATACTGTACAGACTATGTACTGTATAGACTATATACTGTATAGACTATGTACTGTATAGACTATATATTTAATATATTATTTTCTGTAATATATTATATACTGTAACATATTATATTATGTAATATATTATATTCTGTATAGACTATGTACTGTATAGACTATGTACTGTATAGACTATATTCTGTATAGACTATGTACTGTATAGACTATGTACTGTATAGAATATGTACTGTATAGACTATGTACTGTATAGACTATGTACTGTATAGACTATGTACTGTATATATTATTTGATGTAATATATTATATACTGTATATATTATACTCTGTAATATATTCTATTATGTATAGACTATATTCTGTATAGTCTATGTACTGTATAGACTATATACTGTATAGACTATATTCTGTATAGACTATGTACTGTATAGACTATATTCTGTATAGACTATGTACTGTATAGACTATGTACTGTATAGACTATATTCTGTATAGACTATATACTGTATAGACTATATTCTGTATAGACTATGTACTGTATAGACTATATTCTGTATAGACTATGTACTGTATAGACTATGTACTGTATAGACTATATTCTGTATAGACTATATACTGTATAGACTATATTCTGTATAGACTATGTACTGTATAGACTATATTCTGTATAGACTATGTACTGTATAGACTATATTCTGTATAGACTATATACTGTATAGACTATATTCTGTATAGACTATGTACTGTATAGACTATGTACTGTATAGACTATGTACTGTATAGACTATGTACTGTATATATTATTTTATGTCATATATTATATACTGTACATATTATACTCTGTAATATATCATATACTGTATATACTATATTCCGTATAGACTATGTACTGTATAGACTATATTCCGTATAGACTATATACTGTATAGACTATATATTGTATAGACTATATTATGTATAGACTATATTCTGTATAGACTATATTCCGTATTTATTATATTCTGTATGTATTAAACTCTGTAATATATTATGTACTGTATAGACTATATACTGTATGTATTATATTCTGTACAGACTATATTCTGTATACATTATACTCTGTATATATTATACTCTGTATACATTATACTCTGTATATATTATACTCTGTATATATTATATTCTGTGCAGACTATATTCTGTATATATTATATTCGGTACAGACTATATTCTGTATATATTATACTCTGTAATATATTATATACTGTATAGACTATATTCTGTATATAGTATACTCTGTAATATATTATATACTGTATAGACTATGTACTGTAATATATTATATACTGTATAGACTATGTACTGTATCAGAGACCGTTTTTACTCTATTCAGTTGGTTTTGAAGTTATGTATCCAAATATTATAAAACCTTACTTCAGATCAAACGTCAAATGATTGATCATTCAAATTATTGAACGTTGAGGCATATTGTGCCACGCAGTGCACACTGCGCTCGAGATGAGACAAATGACGTATCCACTAACCATCATGGGGGTCATTAGCAGAAAATCGATGGTGCTGTTTGGTGGTGCAGCGGCGGCGGCCCACCATCCCATCACACGCCGTTCTAGAAGGACGCCAAACGGGTCCGGGATAAATCAGGTATTTATTTATTCATTGCCACATGGCACTTTGATAAGGTCGGTGTTATCTCCTGCCTCCATCGAAGGCGTCTGCTCATTTCCATAAATTGTATCTCAGTCCTCGACATAATTACGTGTCCAGATGTCCAAAAGTGTGCCACAAATTATCCCTGAGCGAAACAAACTCCACCTTAATTGAATAATAGCTGATTAGACAGGATTAGTTATGTAAAAAAATTAAATAATTGGGGGATATTTTCGTTCGATATCTGCTCAATATAAAATCACAAAACAGGTTCTCGTGAGAGGGAGATGAATGGAATGAAGCTGGAGATATCTTTGACTTGGTCCTAAAATCTGTAACCTTTTAGGAGGTCTTTGTTTGACCATGCTGTCAAGGTCGTCAACATCATTTTTGAAATCGGATTTGTGTTTTCACATCCTTGTCAACGTCTTTATTTTTTTTCATACATACAATCTATATCCCTGTAGATAATAGCAATGTGATGAAACGTCATCACCATCCCTCACCAAGAAAAACAACACGCTCGTTTTAATCATGGCCTTTGTTATTTGTGGTCATTTTAGGGCATTAACTGTAAAGGATGGGGTTTTTAAATCGTTCTGATGCCACCCTGTTGTGTGTGTGTCCTAAATACTCTGAACAGGGACATTGTACTCTTAATCATGTGACCTGTTTAAAAAAAAAATACAAAAAAAGTAATATCAACAGATGCGCAAAATGAAGCATTGTGAAAAAACATTTAGTATGCAAAACTAATTAGAATATGCAAATCGCTCGCGCAGCCCACTGATTAGACGTCAGGGATTAATTTTTATGAGCGTTTTTTAACAAATTAATTAGTTATTCTGTATACTGGTAATAAACTGTTTGAATTGCGACCTGACATTTTAGCTCTAGTGATGTTTTTCGGATTACCACAAGAACTTGAGTTTTAGTGTATTCTTTATTTGATAGGCTACATCAGTGGTAGGCCAATTAATTCATCGAGGTTAAAGAATATGCATTTTTGTCATAATTTTTATTCTGATTAAGGTCAAATAGCCTAAATGAGATCCAGTCAGGTATCCAGTCAAGTATGCCTACAAATCGAGACACACAAAAAACACACATATAAACAAAAATCGATTGTAATTATGACAGACAAAACGAAATGAAGCCTAACATATTATTAAAGGTTATGTTGCTGAATAGTAACAACAATAATATGTAGGCTTATGTTGTTTTTTGTTTTTTCCTTGATTCGTTTTTTCCTTACTCACTTTTACAACATCTATGATACAACCATAGATCCAGTGGTCATCATAGTGGTCATTATCCAAAGTCATATTCAATATTGTGTTCCATTGTGTCATATTTCCTTATATAGTATATTAATGACACGGGAATGATGTGATATTCAGAGCCAGTCAGGCACAGACCCAAACTCTGTCCAGATTAAGCAGTTGAGGGCTTTATCCGGATGATTGGATACTTTACGACCCGATGGCTGCGGGATTAAGGCCCTGGAATCATCGAGACAGGGATAGGGAGATGGAGAACCCGGGCTACAGTGAAAGTAATACCCAGAACAAGTTTTTAGTAATCGATTTTTACTCTACGCTGGTAATATAATGAAAGGTTTTACTCAAGCCTTCAAAAACACTCTCCTTTGTTGTGGCCATTTATTGTGTGAGTTGAGGATTCAATTGAGCGGTCCTGATTGGGCGAGACATGTCGAGAATGTTTTTTGTTAGGTCCTGTGTCTCGTTGAGATTAGATTGTATTCATGTGAATTCAATCTTGGGAGAAAAATCAACACTTAACTAATTGGACGGGAATTAAAATAGCCTACAATTTAAACACATATTTACATAGCCTATGTCGCAGCATTAAAAAAAGTAATGGTTTGCCTTATTTATGTGGTTCATAATTGGATTCTTGATAGTCTGTAGTTTAAAATGAACTCGTCACCTCAAGTATTACCTTATGCAAAAAACGATTCCCTGTTACCTTATCGAATGTCCAGATGCATAATCCATCACTTCGTTAAACTCAGACAGTAAACATATCAATGTAGAATAATGTTTCGATTTTCGACGACAGCTTGATCTGAAAAAAAAAAACAACACTTGACAACCTAAAAAAAAATCGAATAAGCATGTATGGCGTTGGCAACGCGCACTATTCTGTGAACCACAGTCTTGATGGCGGTAAAATAACAGGAGCTCTGCATTCTGATTCATGTCACCAATTCTGGACCGTTTGCAGTAACAGAGGCTTTATGGTGGGTTAATAAACCATGTTGTCTGGAAAAACCTTCTCTTAATTAACAAATCTAAAAAGACTTTAAAATGCATTTTATTTGAATCGATCTGCCATCGCGAAAGAATCGCTTGACCCCTTCTGTTGTCTTGTTGAATGTGGCGTTGAGTTCTCTCTGTGGTAATTGGCTGAGAGAAATGACCCCTGGCGCCAGGAACCTGTTGGATAAAAAGGGAACGTTGCGGAGGGAGAAAAAAGCAGAGAGAGAGAGAGAGAGAGAGAGAGAGAGCACACTGGTGATTGCACACGGGACTGGCTTGTGCAGGGCGGGAACACCAATCAGGGAATACCATCAGAGAACAGTTATGACAGGAAAATAATGGACCGTTCTTTTCAGACTCTTTGAATAAACAGAAAATGGCTTCGCCCTTAAAACTAGTTGGACTTCAGCACCAACCGTCGAAAATGGGTTCTATTACGACACATAGATGCACAGGATTTGGAATCCAGGAAATTCTGGGCTTGAACAAGGAGCCGCCCGCGTTTCCGCGGCATCCGTTGGAATCTCTGCAGCACAGGGCGCACCTTCTGACGGCTAGGTCGGCTTTGGGCCCCGCGGCAGTCGGGGTTGGAATGGGAATTATTGGTCCAGGAGGGATTCATTCGTTTTACAGCCAGCCTGCCTTTCTGGAGGTGTTGCAGGAGGCGCAGAGTGTTCACCTTCAGCCGCTCAACAGGGCCAGGGCAACGGGACAGCTGGATGCCCACCACTCCGCAAGCTGTTCTGGTAAATTTAGAAAAATGTTTTATTTACATTTGTATATTTATGTTAAACAAATAGACTCGTTTTTAATGGTGAACGAGTGCTGCGAGTTTTCAATCTCATTTGATTTAATCTTTTAGTTGCACCTCGACTCACGTTGGTTTGAGCGCCCTCCACTTCTTTCCAAAGTTTATGTTGCAGCCAAATGAAAATGTAATTCTGATTTTAATGATTGCAAATTCTCTTCTCCTCTCGCCACACTGTAGGACAGTGTTTCCTAAACTAAATAGCCACAGGTATATTGCTAATACAATTACAATATAATACTTATAAACTGTTATCCTCCACAGGGATTACCAAAAACTCGGTCCCTCGGGACCCCAAATTGCACGTTTGGTTTTGCCCTAACATCACACAGCTGATTCAAATGAGCAGAGCTTAATGATTAGTTATGTGATTTTTCGAGTCGGCTGTGTTAATAAGTGCTCCGGAAAAAACCAAAACGTGAGCACCTTGGGGTCCCGAGGACCGGGTTTTGGTAAACCCTGTGTAGGATAACAGTTTATAAGTATTATGTTGTAATTGTATTAGCAATATACCTGCGGCTATTTAATAATAAACTAGGGTTGTTTATTTACAGATTCAGATGACGTTTCCTCCAGTGAAAAGACATTTTCTAATTCATCCATGAGCCAGAACAAGAAAAGAAAGAAGAGACGTCACAGGTAAAACTATTAACTATTACTAATATTTACCTCACTGTGTTTGAATTGGACTATAAGACATTTTAGGGATATATAAATGAACACAATTCCGTGCGAAGTTTTTTTTTGTGAAGCGTTTGGAAAGCGAAATATTAAAATTCATATAACCTACAGTATTTCGATGTATGCACCTCCCTACATCTTCTCAGAACACGTATATTAACGAAAACGTCTAAAACAACTCATTGTCAAGAATGAATCGAAATAGATCTCTAAATTATTTTAATTCTTCAAATAGAGATGAGATGGTATATCATTATGACATTTGTTTTGCGATAGGAGACGGCTTATATTATATTTATTATTATTATTATATATTATATTATATATACTAATTAGTCGAGAGGTTTATATTTTCGATACAGTTCTCTTCCTACTGTAGCAATAAAGAAAACGAAGTAGAAAATCGATTTTCTTCATTTGATAACATAACAGTATTCCGCATGAAATATTTTGAATAAAAAAAATCTTGACATTTTAATGCATGCAATCACGGATAGCCTACAAGGTGTCAATATCTCTGGTGCCGTTTATTCCACAAGTAGTTTAATTTAAGGGGGGGGGGGGGGGGGGGGGGGGGGGGGGAATGAATGTCCTGATAATGTAATTATTTATGGAACTTATTCATATTTTTATTTGATAAATAGTTTTGTGATCTATGTGGTATGAACTAAACATTCTGTATTGACTAAATTATGATTATCTATTGTTATTAAAACGTTTTTGATTGGCCGAGATTTGATTCAGAGTGGAAAGTGTATGCTTTGTGCTTGACATACACAGCACTTCATTCACTTATATATATATATTTAAGGGCAATGGTGTTTAAAAAAAAACATATCTATTTTTATTTAACTTATTTTTATCCAGGAAGTCCTTTTGAGGTCAGAATATCTATTTTTATGAGGGAGACCTTGATTTTATAGACTTGAAACTTGGAGGCAGAATTCAACTCTAAAATGTTTGTCACCAAAATAAGTTTGTTTGTTTGTTCTCTTCTCTCATCAGAACTATATTTACTTCGTATCAGCTGGACGAGTTGGAGAAGGCTTTCAACGAGGCCCACTACCCCGATGTTTACGCCAGAGAGATGCTCTCCATGAAGACGGAACTTCCAGAGGACAGGATACAGGTGCATAACATACTGTAACCTGGCTGTGTGTGTGTGTGTGTGTGTGTGGCCTGATGTGTGTCTGTGTGTGCTCATACTGTAACCTGGCTGTGTGTGTGTGTGTGTGTGTGTGTGTGTGTGTGTGTGTGGCCTGATGTGTGTCTGTGTGTGCTCATACTGTAACCTGGCAGTGTGTGTGTGTGTGTGCAACACTCTGTCATCATCACCGCACCTTCTCTGATCAATTACAGTTGAGCGTGCATAACTATCCCCCCCCCCCCCCCCCCCCCCAAAAAAAAAAGGTGTAGAGCCACCCTTTGCAGCAATTACAGCTGCAAGTCTCTTGGGGTGTGTCTCTATCAGCTTGGCACATCTAGCCACTGGGATTTTTGCCGATTCTTCAAGGCCAAACTGCTCCAGCTCCTTCAAGTTGGATAGGTTCCGCTGGTGTACAACAATCTTTAAGTCATACCACAGATTCTCAATTGGATTGAGGTCTGGGCTTTGACTAGGTCATCCCAAGACATTTAAATGTTTCCCCTTAAACCACTCGAGTGTTGCTTTAGCAGTATGCTTAGGGTCATTGTCCGGCTGAAAGATGAACCTCCGTCCCAGTCTCAAATCTCTGGAAGACTGAAACAGGTTTCCCTCAAGAATTTCCCTGTATTTAGCGCCATCCATCATTCCTTAAATTCTGACCAGTTTCCAAGTCCCTACCGAGGAAAAACATCCCCAGAGCATGATGCTGCCACACCATGCTTCACTGTGGGGATGATGTTCTCGGGGTGATGAGAAGTGTTGGGTTTGCGCCAGACATAGCATTTTCCTTGATGGCAACAATTTTAGTCTCATCTGACCAGAGTTTCCCGCATGCCTTTTGGTGAACACCAAACGTGTTTGCTTATTTTTTTCTTTAAGCAATGGATTTGTTTTGGTCACTCTTCCGTAAAGCCCAACTCTGTGGAGTGTACAGCTTAAAGTGGTTTTATGGACAGATACTCCAATCTCCGCTGTGGAGCTTTGCAGCTCATTCAGGGTTATCTTTGGTCTCTTTGATGCCTCTCTGATTAATGCCCTCCTTGTCTAGTCTGATTAATGCCCTCCTTGTCGAGTTTTGGTGGGCGGCCCTCTCTTGGCAGGTTTGTTGTGGTGCCATATTCTTTCCATTTTCTAATAATGGATTTAATGGTGCTCCATGGGTTGTTCAATGTTTCTGATATTTTTTATAACCCAGCCCTGATCTGTACTTCTCCACAACTTTGTCCCTGACGTATTTGGAGAGCTCCTTGGTCTTCATGTTGCCGCTTGCTTGGTGGTGCCCCTTGCTTTTTGGTGTTGCAGACTCTGGAGCCTTTCAGAACAGGTGTGTGTGTATATACACTGCTCAAAAAAATAAAGGAACACTAAAATAACACATCCTAGATCTGAATGAATGAAATATTCTTATTAAATACTTTTTTCGTTACATAGTTGAATGTGCTGACAACAAAATCACACAAAAATTATCAATGGAAATCAAATTTATCAACCCATGGAGGTCTGAATTTGTAGTCACATTCAAAATTAAAGTGGAAAACCACACTACAGGCTGATCCAACTTTGATGTAATGTCCTTAAAACAAGTCAAAATGAGGCTCAGTAGTGTGTGTGGCCTCCACGTGCCTGTATGACCTCCCTACAATGCCTGGGCATGCTCCTGATGAGGTGGCGGATGGACTCCTGAGGGATCTCCTCCCAGACCTGGACTAAAGCATCCGCCAACTCCTGGACAGTCTGTGGTGCAACGTGGCGTTGGTGGATGGAGCGAGACATGATGTCCCAGATGTGCTCAATTGGATTCAGGTCTGGGGAACAGGCAGGCCAATCTAGTGCTCCTCCTGCTCCTCCTTGCACAAAGGCATAGGTAGTGGTCCTGCTGCTGGGTTGTTGCCCTCCCATGGCCTCCTCCACGTCTCCTGATGTACTGAACTGTCTCCTGGTAGCACCTCCATGCTCTGGACACTACACTGACAGACACAGCAAACCTTCTTGCCACAGCTCGCATTGATGTGCCATCCTGGATGAGCTGCACTACCTGAGCCACTTGTGTGGGTTGTAGACTCCATCTCATGCTACCACTAGAGTGAAAGCACCGCCAGCATTCAAAAGTGACCAAAACATCAGCCAGGAAGCATAGGAACTGAGAAGTGGTCTGTGGTCACCACCTGCAGAACCACTCCTTTATTGGGGATGTCTTGCTATTTTGCCTAGAATTTCCACCTGTTGTCTATTCCATTTGCACAACAGCATGTGAAATGTATTGTCAATCAGTGTTGCTTCCTAAGTGGACAGTTTGATTTCACAGAAGTGTGATTGACTTGGAGTTACATTTTGTTGTTTAAGTGTTCCCTTTATTTTTTTGAGCAGTGTATATACTGCGATCATGTGACACTTATATTGCACACAGGTGGACTTTATTTAACTAATTATGTGACTTCTGAAAGTAATTGGTTGCACCAGGTCTTATTTAGGGGCTTTATAGCGAAGGGGGTTAATACATATGCACGCACCACTTTTACGTTTTCTATTTTTTGAAAGAAGTAGTTTTTTTCACTTCACCAATTTTGGACAATTTTGTGTATGTCCAATACATGAGAACCAAATATAAATCAATTTAAATTACAGGTTGTAATGCAACAAAATAGGAAAAACGCCAAAGGGGATGAATACTTTCGCAAGGCACTGTAATACCACCACCACACCTTCTCTGCTCAATTAACACCCTATCACCACCACCACCACACCTTCTCTGCTCAATTAACACCCTATCACCACCACCACACCTTCTCTGCTCAATTAACACCCTATCACCACTACCACCACACCTTCTCTGCTCAATTAACACCCTATCACCACCACCACCACACCTTCTCTGCTCAATTAACACCCTATCACCACTACCACCACACCTTCTCTGCTCAATTAACACCACATTTCCTCTGGTGTAATTCGTTAAATCATCCATCGACTCAGCCATCGACTCAGCCATCGACTCAGCCATCCACTCAGCCATCCACTCAGCC
The DNA here is from genome assembly GCF_057628025.1 of Oncorhynchus mykiss. Taxonomy (NCBI): domain Eukaryota; kingdom Metazoa; phylum Chordata; class Actinopteri; order Salmoniformes; family Salmonidae; genus Oncorhynchus; species Oncorhynchus mykiss. The sequence continues at coordinate 5,762,348 of NC_143029.1, forward strand.
ATCCACTCAGCCATCCACTCAGCCATCCACTCAGCCATCCACTCAGCCATCCACTCAGCCATCCACTCAGCCAGACAGGAAGGCGGAGAGATGCTTTTAACACAAGGCATGGTGGGAGCCATCAATGAAAGGATAACTACAGTGAAATTAATTAGCATGGGTCAATGGCAGGGCTCTCCTGGGTTCTTAGCTCTTTAATTTCCCTGGTGATTTTTGAAAGCCTGTCACCCATTGATTGGCTCTGGAAATTAACTTATTTTTCAATCAGCCTCCACGTGCCCCTAGGGTCAACCTTCTCTCCTCCCCTTTCTCAGCTCAGCTGTTTCACACACGCGCACACACAGCACGTGTACACACAGACACACACACAAACACACACACACTCTGCTCTCTGCTGTGTGCCCTGGAAGTAATTCCTTATCTCCAGACCTATCACCGTGAGATGGGGGTTATCTCCAGACCCATCTCTCTTCTCTCTGTATCTTTCTCCCTGATCTATATGCATGTCTCTGAATCTGAAGTGGTGAGGTTATTACTGGGTCTCCACTGTGGAAATCAATTTAGGCACTCGATTAGTCTAGGGGAGAGGGAGTCGCACACACACACACACACACACACACACACACACACACACACACACACACACACACACACACACACACACACACACACACACACACACACACACACACACAGGTGAATCTAGCAGAAACAGCATAATATCTGCTTATCGTCTCCATCAGGTGTCCTTGTTCTATAACTAGAGAATAAAGACTGTGGTACACAATCATTATGTCCAATCAATGGACGTTTAAGTTCACCAGGCTACTCTCACCTTATCATGTGGGTGTGATACCAGTGACTTGATGTTTAAATTGAGACGTCCTCTTTCCGCTCTCCATCACAGGACTCCTTGAAACACAGTGATTGTTGCTAAGTGGACCATCCTAGCTAAATACTGATTGTTTTTTAAAATCTATTTTTTTTCATATCAGATCTTCATATCAGATCTTCTTTTTGTTAGGATGTGTGTAAAACATTTAGTGTCTGCTACGCCAATTTGCTGTTTGACTTATGGATGATGTCAATACAGCTATATATATATATATATATTATATATACATATATTTTTACTTGTTTTATATTATATTGAAGGACATATGCAGAAACATAAAATGCAGTCAAGTTTGGACAACTATTTATTCAAGGGTTTTTCTTAATTTTGTACTATTTTCTACGTTGTATAATAATAGCTAAGACATCAGAACTATCATATAACACATATGGAATCATGGAGTAACCAAAAAAGTGTTAAACAAATCAAAATATATTTGAGATTCTTCAAAGTAGCCACCTTGATGACAGATTTGCAAACTCTTGGCATTCTCTCAACCAGCTTCACCTGGAATGCTTTTCCAGCAGTCTTGAAGGAGTTCCCACATATGCTGAGCACTTTTTGGCAATGGTGTAAAGTACTCAAGTATGACAATTGGGTACTTTTTCCACCACTGCTTGTTGGCTGCTTTTCCTTCACTCTGCGGTCCAACTAATCCCAAACCATCTCAATTGGTTTGAGCTTCGGGTGATTGTGGAGGCCAGGTCATCCCCATCACTCTCCTTCTTGGTCAAATAGCCCTTAAACAGCCTGGAAGTGTGTTGGGTCATTGTCCTGTTGAAAAACAAATGATAGTCCCACTAAGCACAAACCAGATGGGACGGTGTATCGCTGCAGAATGCTGAGAGCCTGCTGGTTATGTGTGTCTTGAATTCTAAATAAATCAGTGTCACCAGCAAAGCACCATCACACCTCCCGATGTAGAGATCATCCGTTCACCTACTCTGCGTCACAAAGACACGGCGGTTGGAACCAACAATCTCAAATTTGGACTCATGAGACCAAAGGACAGATTTCCACCTGATGTCCATTGCTCGTGTTTCTTGGCCCAAGCAGGTCTCTTCTTATTATTGGTTTCCTTTAGTAGTGGTTTCTTTCCAACAATTCGACCATGAAGGCCTGATTCGCGCAGTCTCCTCTGTACAGTTGATGCTGAGATGTGTCTGTTACTTTAACTCCGTGAAGCACTTATTTGGGCTGCAATCTGAGGTGCAGTTAACTCTAATGAACTTATCCTCTGCAGCAGAGGTAACTCTGGGTCTTGCTTTCCTGTGGCGGTCCTTATGATAGCCAGTTTCATCATAGGGCTTTATAGTTTTTGTTACTGTCTTTTCTCTTTGCTTATTTGAGCTGTTCTTGCGATTATATGGACTTGGTCTTTTACCAAATAGGGCTATCTTCTGTATACCACCCCTACCTTGTCACAACACAACTGATTAGCTCAAATGCGGTAAGAAGGGAAGAAATTCCACAAAATAACTTTTAACAGGGCACACCTGTTATTTAAAATGCACTCCAGGGGACTACTTTATGAAGCTGGTTGAGAGAATGCCAAGAGTGTGCAAAGCTGTCATCAAGGCAAAGGGTGGCTACTTTTTAAGAATCTAAAATATATTTTGATTTGTTTAGCATTTTTTTGGTTACTACATGATTCCATATGTGTTGTTTCATAGTTTTATGCCTTCACTATTATTCTACATTGAAGAAAATAAAGAAAAATCCCTGGAATGGCTCGATGTGTCCAAACTTTTGAACCTAAACTTCCATCCGCTGTCCCTTCCTCCCTTCCTGCAGGTTTGGTTTCAGAACCGCCGTGCCAAGTGGAGGAAGAGGGAGAAGTGTTGGGGTCGCAGCAGTGTGATGGCGGAGTACGGCCTGTACGGTGCCATGGTCCGCCACTCCATCCCTCTGCCCGAGTCCATCCTCAAGTCAGCCAAGGACGGCGTCATGGATTCCTGCGCCCCATGGCTACTGGGTAAGGCACTGTGCTAATGTGGGTGAGTGGGTGGGTGTGCTGGGGTCCCATGTGGCTCAGTTGTTGGAGCATGACACTTGCAACGTCAGGGTTGTGTGTTCGATTCCCGCGGGGGACCAGTATGAATGAAAATGTATGTACTCACTAGTGTAAGTCGCTCTGGATAAGAGCGTGTGCTAGATGACTAACATGTTTGCTTCTGCAGTACACTTTGTTTTCAATTAGTTACCATCTCATTGATCTATGCTAATCAATTGACCGATACGTCCAGCAGAGAGGAGATGCATCTTAATCCAGTCTGATAAAGTAGGATTATCATCTTATTGATTAACACCCGTCATTGACACTTTTTATCGACTCCCGACAAGTCTGACATTGAGGTCAAAACCTTTTCGAAAATCCTCCCTTTCCTTAACCATGATGTAGTTAGTGGAACGTTCAGGTGGAGAGCTTGGTTTAACTATTCACGTACCGTATTTTTTACATTTATATTTATTTTAAATCCCAGTCCCCCGTCCCCGCAGGAGGCCTTTTGTCTTTTTGGTAGGCCGTCATTGTAAATAAGAATTTGTTCTTCACTGACTTGCCTAGTTAAATAAAAACATGTTTTAATAAAATAAATGGTTCAACGATCAGTTTAAACCTCTCTGTTAGTGAGGGCGCCTTTCCCATGTTGCCTCCTGACCATGGTGGAGGTCAGAAACACTAACTGACCAAGACCTTCTACTACCTGCCAGCTACAGCTCAATACGAGCTTGAAATTCCTAGTACTGTAGCTTTGTTGTTTTTAAACGTGCATGTCTCTAAATGGGATGAGTACAATGATTTATTTTCCTTCCAGGTATGCACAAGAAGTCCATGGATACCCCTGTACCAACCTCTTCTGGGAAACTAGAAGCTCCCCATTCCCAACCGCCTGCCAGGGAACGAGAGAGGGAGAGAGTGGTGGAGAAAACAGAGGAGGAGGAGAGGAGGATGGAGAGTACCAGATCGTCCATGTCCAAAGAGGAACTGCGAGAGAATAGCATCGCTGCACTCAGAGCTAAAGCACTGGAACACAGCGCTAAGATGCTGGGGACACATCCTGGGGACGGACCACCGGGAACAGTTTCAGGGGACGGAACAGGGGGACAGCCAGTGGAGACAGAGGACAAAGAGGAGGACAGTTGAAGCCTGCGTTGGAGAGAGAGAGAGAGAGCCCAGTCACTGATATGAATGCTCATCGTCTGAAGAAGTTGATGCCCTCTCTGTAAAGAACACTGTTTACATACTCCTGATGTCTATACTATCATAAACAAGATGGTATCGGTCACAATACACAATATTCTCAGTAGCAAAAAAAAGTTCATAATGTTTCTTTGACACCAAGACCTGATATCGTCAACATCAAAATCCTTCAGTCATGGAGATCAATTTTGTACAGATCACATTTTGCATCATGGGAAATTCCGCCTCGGTAAACTGCTATAACTATACCCCGGTCTATAACTGTCCACTGTTTTGTAATCTGTCAGCTATTTGGGTGCTTGCTATTCTGCGACTTTAGGCCGACTAACTATTTGGTTACGTAGATCAGTCTCTACATAACATAATAGGGGACAGTACATAGGCTAAGGTAATACTCAAAACATGTCGTGACAAAAATATACATGGTGTCTTGTGGAAAAAACAAGAGACTAAACTTGCAGAGGATTCGTGGACCTTTTTAACACAAACATATTCTCTTGAAATGTATGGTGGATTTCTCTATTGTAATAATTTTAAAACGAAATATAGCTACGTTCATGTAGTTGGAAATGAGTAAGTTGTGTTTTTGTTTCGTCTCTGTGTTCTGTATAAGAGTAATAAAACGTTATTTACGTGGAAGATTCAGGGGTATCGTGTGTGTGTGTGTGTATTGATGAGGATTCATTAAGAATAGCCTAAATTACATAAACCACATTGCATAGGTCTGTCATAATAGGCTATTTTAAATCGAAACATATTGATTGATCTTGTAATATAAATAGACTAATTGTGTTATAGGTTATACCCCAGTTGCACCAAACTGATAGCCTATAACCTAATCAACTAAACGCTCTGAATAGGTCATGAGCCAGACAGGTAGCCTAAGAAGGAACGAAAATGAATGATTTAGGCTACCTTATTAGTTGCCTATTGTTTCAAGGCTACAGCCTACAAATAAATACATTGTGAAGCGAGGGTGACACAATAGACTGGCTGGGACATTAGCGCCAGCATTTAATATCTTTCATAAAATTCCTTAAACCTTCTTTTACTAAAACCAGATCTATCCTTTGTTTGTTTCAAATCCCCTAAAACCACCTGCCTTCTAGAAAATTCTCTTTTGTCTGGATTTTCGTCTCTCCATATATCAATCATTCCTTTTTCTAACATAATCTTCTTTAAACAATATTTCGTTGTATTAAATCATAGTGTATAAATTGAATTAAATAAAAATTACATGAAAAATGCATTATTAGGCTCAGTCTATATTATTACGCTCTGTCTATATGTGGCTTCAGGGAAAATGCAGGCTCATATGAACCTGAACCATCTGTGAAGCCACATACTCTGGCCAAACTGGTGTTTCTAAAAAAATAATAATTAAAAAGGCACTACAGACAGAGCCTAATAATGCACTTTTTTCGTTTAATTTTAAAGTCACAGCCTAGTTAAATAAAAGGTTAAATAAAAATAGAAAATAAAAAGAGCCTTTATAAACAGCCTGGAGTGCAGACCAACAGCGGAGAAAACCCCTCTCCCAGCTTGTAGCCACTGGGAATGTTAAACACCCTTCGGGTCACTCTTGCAAGGCTGGGCGGGGATGCGGAGCTGTTTAAAATGTTTTAAATGATATAGGTAAGTCTAAAGGTCTTTAGGCGAAATAACCCAATCAAAACGGAAAGAAAGAGGTTATACTGTGTCAGGCCTATTCGGCCAAAATCAATGATAATCTATTGTATAGATAATAGAACGTTCTTCAACGGAACTTTTAATATGTTGTATTTATTAAATACTTTGCTACAATGACACACTCAGCTCGCTACCCACCTCCTTCCTTCCTGTTAGCATGTACACATAGTAGACAATCATGCTTTCGGGATATGTATGTCTATGTATCTTTTCAGATTCGACAATGAGTCTTTAGTTGTGGACACTACATATATTTAAGCTGTTGTCTGTGCCCGAATAATGTTTATACCCTGTTTTGTGCTGCTACCATGTTGTGCTGCTACCATGTTGTTGTCATGTGTTTCTGCCATGCTGTGTTGTTGTCTTAGGTCTCTCTTTATGTAGTGTTGTCTCTCTTGTTGTGATGTGTGTTTTGTCCTATATTTTATTTAAATGTTTTTATTTTTAATCCCAGTCCCCGTCCCCGCGGGATGCCTTTTGGTAGGCCCTCATTGTAAATAAGAATTTGTTCTTCACTGACTTGCCTAGTTAAATAAAGGTTAAATAAAAATACCCTCACTCCCTCTATTGCTCTTGGTCCTCAGATTTGTAAGTCACCTTGATTTTGTACCTGTGTGTTTTATCAGTTTCTTTATGAAAAATATATAGTGAACTCCATGACAGTAGCTAAAGCAAGGGGCTACAGCAGCACACAAGTAGACCACAAATGCATGCTGGGCCGTGCATGCCCTGAGCTCATGAATTGAAGTGAGCGCTATTTGAGCGGTACTTTGGAGCGCAATTGGAGAGGGCAAGAAGGTCGACGCTCCAGCCGTTGGGAAACTCGCTCTTCGCTCTAGTCAAATTCAGCACGCTCCGCTCACATACTCTTCTGGGTTGAGAGGTCTGTGGTTCATCCCGGGCTTCAGTAGCAAAATTAGGGTTTGTCTCTTCCTCTCAGGTGCGGTATGAATCAATGATTGAGTAGTGGTTGACTTTCCCTTGTGTTGTGAATATGGGACATAGAGATAAACAGTGGGGAGAACAAGTATTTGATACACTGCCGATTTATAGTATTTGATACACTGCCAAAAAGACACCTGTCCACACACTCAATCAAACAGACTACAACCTCTCCACAATGGCCAAGACCAAGGAGCTGTGTAAGGACATCAGGGATAAAATTGTAGACCTGCACAAGGCTGGGATGGGCAACAGGACAAGCAGCTTGGTGAGAAGACAACAACTGTTGGCGCAATTATTAGAAAATGGAAGAAGTTCAAGATGACGGTCAATCACCCTCGGTCTGGGGCTCCATGCGAGATCTCACCTCGTGGGGCATCAATGATCATGAGGAAGGTGAGGAATCAGCTCAGAACTACATGGCAGGACCTGGTCAATGACCTGAAGAGGGCTGGGACCACAGTCTCAAAGAAAACCATTAGTAACACACTACGCCGTCATGGATTAAAATCCTGCAGCGCACGCAAGGTCCCCCTGCTCAAGCCAGCGCATGTCCAGGCCTGTCTGAAGTTTGATCCAGAGGAGGAATGGGAGAAGGTTATGTGGTCTGATGAGACAAAAATAGGGCTTTTTGGTCTAAACTCCACTCGCCGTGTTTGAAGGAAGAAGAAGGATGAGTACAACCCCAAGAACACCATCCCAACTGTGAAGCATAGAGGTGGAAACATCATTCTTTGGGGATGCTTTTCTGCAAAGGGGACAGGACGACTGCACCGTATTGAGGGGAGGATGGATGGGGCCACGAGATCTTGGCCAACAACCTCCTTCCCTCAGTAAGAGCATTGAAGATGGGTCGTGGCTGGGTCTTACAGCATAACAACGACCCAAAACACACAGCCAGGGCAACTAAGCAGTGGCTCCGTAAGAAGCATCTCAAGGTCCTGGAGTGGCCTATGGAGGGAGCTGAAAGTCCGTACAGCCCCGAAACCTGGAGGATCTGGAGAAGGTCTGTATGGAGGAGTGGGCCAAAATCCCTGCTGCAGTGTGTGCAAACCTGGTCAAGAACTACAGGAAACGTATGATCTCTGTAATTGCAAACAAAGGTTTCTGTACCAAATATTAAGTTCTGCTTTTCTGATGTATCAAATACTTATGTCATGCAATAAGATGCAAATTAATTACTTAAAAATCATACAATGTGATTTTCTAGATTTTTGTTTTAGATTCCGCCTCTCACAGTTGAAGTGTACCTATGATAAATTACAGACCTGTACATGCTTTGTAAGTAGGACAACCTGCAAAATCGGCAGTGTATACTTGTATTCAAATACTTGTTCTCCCCACTGTATTACTGCATGATTATGCTTGAAGTTTTAAAAATAATATAAATTACAGGACAGTATTTATGGTCAATACTGTATAAGGCTGAACATGACTGTCCTTGGTCCTTCTACTCTAGCCCAGTCCAGCACGGACATCACATTCAACCAAGCTATGAGGGGAGGCAAGGTGGTCGATCTGAAGAGAACCGTGGACCAGGCGGTCCAGAATTGTCCCTCCGTCCAGCAGGTCCTGGTTGCCATGAGAACAGAGAACACCGTTGCCATGACAGACAGAGATGTTCCACTGGAGGAGGTGGGTCAAGAGACACAGGTTTTTATGATAATGTTATTACTGTTCATTGATAGATTCTTAAGATACTTCAAAATGATTATTTACTGTTAAACCTTTGACTGATGTCGTTTTTACACATGGTGTGGAGCTATAGGGTTTCCCGAGTGGCGCAGCCATTATTCCTCCTCCACCAAACTTTACAGTTGCCACTATGCATTGGGGAAGGTAGCGTTCTCCTGGCATCCGCCAAACCCAGATTTGTCCGTTTTACCGCAAGATGGTGAAGCGTGATTCATCACTCCAGAGAACACGTTTCTACTGCTCATTAGTCCAATGTCGGCGAGCTTTACACCACTCCAGCCGACGTTTGGCATTGCACACGGTGATCTTAGGTTTGTATGCGGCTGCTCGGCCACTGGAACCCTTTTCATGAAGCTCCCAACAGTTTGGAACTCGGTAGTGAGTGTTGCAACAGAGGACAGATTATTTTTACGCACTTCAGCACTCTGCGGTCCCGTTCTGTGAGCTTGTATGGCCTACCGCTTCGTGGCTGAGCCGTTGTTGCTCCTAGACGTCTCCACTTCGCAATAACAGCACTTACAGTTGACCGGGGCAGCTCTAGCTGGGCAGACATTTGACAAACTGACTTATTGGAAGATGGCATCCTATGATGGTGCCATGTTGAAAGTCACTGAGCTCTTCAGTAAGGTCATTCTACTCCCAATGTTTACCTATGGCGATTGCATGGCTGTGATTTTACATACCTGTCAGCAAGGGGTGTGGCTGAAATAGCAGAATCCACTCATTTGAAGGGGTGTCCACATACTTTTGTGTGTATATATAGTGTAACTTGGAAACAAACGCTTCTCAGCAATTAATTTCTCTCTCTTTCTGACAGAAAATTGGTCTAGATAAGAGCATCTGTTAAGACTTAAAATGTTCTCTCTCTTTGTCTCTGACCCTGCTCGTGGGCTCGCCACCAGTTACGTCAGCTAGCTTTCCATAGTTTAACCTTTTAGGGGCAATTCCTCGCTCACCTTCATTGAACCGGAAGCTATGTAATTTGCTCCGTTGGAATGTATTTTACCATTGTGTCAGTGAAGAGTAGCCTACAATAACAGGCCTGTATGTAACGTATGCGCTGAGAGTCCGGAAGCAAGTTCGGGGAATGAGTGTTTTTAATAAATGAAATCATAAACACGTAACACATACAACAGAGTCAATAACACCTGAGGAAAGAACCAAGGGGAGTGACAGATACAGGGAAGATAATCAAGGAGGCGATGGAGTCCAGGTGAGTGTCATGAGGCGCTGGTGCGCGAGACGATGGTGACAGGTGCGCTTGACGATGGTGACAGGTGTGCGGGATAATCAGCAGCCTGATGACCTAGAGGCCGGAGAGGGAGTATACATGACACTGTAACCAATGTTGTTTCACAGAAAGAGTTTAATGCTGGGCTATAATAACATGTTTTAAAGTCAAAGACGTAATTTCGCTAATAAAAATTACAATTTAGAGGGTAATCTACCTAAAATTCAGATTGACACTATATATTTCATCCTTCGATCATGTCAAATTACATGAATTGAGTAATTACCGAAATGCACCGGAATAACGTTAATCAACCCACAATCGGCGAATGAAGGGGGCAATCTGGGATTGGTACATCCATTTTTGGACTCTAAAATTAATAAAGTATTGCTATTAATTTCGCTGTTGTTTGAATGCCAGATTGCCTCTTTAATATTCATAATTAAACATGCATAGTTTAGCGTGGAGCATTACAGGCATAGATATGACCCAAATACCCTACTTCAGAACAGAGGATTATGTCGTTATGGTATTTAGTCTCTGAGCCTTTCCAATTAGGACTAAATGGCATTATTGATAATTGCTGGCAGTTTGATCTATGTGCAAAATAGCCCATTAGAGGGGAAGATCAAGAGATTTGACTGGCTGTCTGATTGGCTGGCTGGCTGGTTGGCACCTTGCCCGTGTGGGATGTTATTCTGTGTTGTCCTAGTTCTACAGAGACCCAATGTGTCCCAAATGACACCCTATTATAATACACTACATTTGACAAAAGCCTGGGTCCTGATCAAATGTAGTGCACTACTTTTGATGGGTTCTGGTTAAATGTAGTGCACTACTTTTGATGGGTCCTGGTTAAATGTAGTGCACTACTTTTGAGTCCTGGTTAAATGAAGTGCACTACAAAAGGGAATAGGGTGCCATTTGGGAGTAACCCCCCTCTGGCATCCCAGATCCACACCAGCCAGATTAGCAAGAAAGAGTGCACCGCTAGATTAGCCGGCAAGGACCCTGCCCCGGACCAGATCAGATTAGCATGGCCTGGTCGAGGGAGAGAGTCAAACCTAATTGCATTTAATTTACTTAACGTGGCAGTAATTCGTTCATCGACATCTGTAGCAAAGGAGTCGGGGTTTATTAGGCTGACAGACTGACACACTGGTTATAAAAATTAAAAAATAAACGTATTCTCTGTTCTCTTCTCTCCCCATCAACCTTTACATCTTTTTAGTTTCTCAAATGTCATATTTTATTAGTCTTTATGGACAGGATACACATGGTATACACCGTCCAACCAAAATGCTAACTACAGGTTCCAACAACAATAATAAATAATAAAATATAAGAATAGGAACATAAAGTAAATGGCTCGGTAGAATAGAATAAACATGTTAGTAGCATCAGTATAATACAGGAAGGCACAATTTATAGTCCCAATATTTACACGTGTTTTGGATAAGGGGGGGATTGTGGGACAAGTGTTTAAATTGTGCAGTATTTAGCAATCATAATAACAGTCTGGTAGCAACAGTTGTGATGTGTGTGTGTAGCATGAGTGTGTGTGTGTGCGTGTGTCAGGTTTTCCGTTAGCCGCTAATGCCGGCTGTCCGCAGATATTTTTCTTAAAAAAATAAAAAAAATCCCATTGCGAAATAATGCATTTGAGCCTATTATCGATGGAAATACCAGTCAATGTAGCACGAGAGCTGCTGCTACAGCTCACCAAACAGCTGTTGGTTGCTGCTGGATTTAAACCCAATCATTCAGCAACAATTATAAATACCATTGTGTGTTAAGAAATAGCTCTTTTTTTTATTTCTCCTCTGAAGCACTCCTTTCATTCGCCATTCAAGTGCATAGGCAACTAGGCAGGCTTCGGTGCGTCACACACCACTTTGCAATGAGCTGGAGGCAGGACGTATTTTCAAAACGTATACTAGTTTGAAACCTGAACGTTTTGCCACATATGAGGCATGTCTTACCTTGCTTCGATTAAGGTAGCCCCCCCGCCTCTCTGATTCAGTTCAATACATTCACTTGGACTACTGACTAGGTATCCCCCTTTCCCTTTCAAAGTAGCCTAGCCAAAATATTAAAAAAACATGCAGACATATTTCTCTCATGTTCTATTGGTTTTCAAATCAACGTTATTTTCATTGTCCAGTAGCCAAAGACACCATCCAAGCAGAAACATTCGTCAGACGCTCTTTACAGTGGTGACCATACATTTTTTTTTCTCGTACTGGTGCCCCGTGAGAATTGAACCCACAACCCTGGCATGATGCTCCACAAACTGAGCCACACCCGGCTAACACGTTTGCAACCCAGGCTAGTTGTCTGGATCTCCGCTCTTTAAACATTTATAATGGATCTCTGTCTCATGAAACCACTCGCGCTTTTGACAACAGTTGTTTTCCTACTAATTGCATTATGGGAAGAACATTCTCGTGTAGCCTACTGCCTTGTGTGCAATGTGAAGAAATAGTAGTTTATAAACATTTTAAGCTAAATGTTCTGATCGGTTTCATGAGCCTCATTGCTTTTTTGCTTTAATTGATTTTTATTTTTTTATGTAGCCAAGGCATACTGGTTGTATGAATTTGGGCTCTATCATCCCACAACTGTCCCAGTCTGTTTGGAATAGGCAATTTATTTCTCACACAGAACGACAAGCGGACTAATAAAATAGGAAAACGTTTATACTGTGGGGGAATAGTAGATTGACACACGCTTGTGATTGTGGTGTTTGTTACTCGTCTTGTTGGCTAAGGAAAAGATGACGCGGACTTATTCTAAACAGTGCGCATCAGAGTTCGGTGAGAAGGAACATCGTTGCATCATGGACTTGCATATTCTATTAATATACGAATTATCATAAACAAAATGTGATTTATTTCATTCTGAGCACCGTGGATGTGATCGCCCTAATCAGGTTCGGCACCTAATGGATATGCGTCTGGTACAATTTTTTAGATGTCCGGGTAAATTGAAATGCTGCCGGCCAAATATCCAGCGCCACATTTTCCTAACATCAATCTGTGTGTGTGTGTGAGTGCATGTATGCTAAAGTGCAGGAGGTCAGTCCACTTCAAGTGTTCAGCAGTCTGATGGCTTGTACAGTAGATAGAAACTGTCTCTGAGCCTGTTGGTATCAAGTGTTCAGCACTCAGATGGCTTGTACAGTAGATAGAAACTGTCTCTGAGCCTGTTGGTATCAAGTGTTCAGCAGTCTGATGGCTTGTACAGTAGATAGAAACTGTCTCTGAGCCTGTTGGTATCAAGTGTTCAGCAGTCTGATGGCTTGTACAGTAGATAGAAACTGTCTCTGAGCCTGTTGGTATCAAGTGTTCAGCAGTCTGATGGCTTGTACAGTAGATAGAAACTGTCTCTGAGCCTGTTGGTATCAAGTGTTCAGCAGTCTGATGGCTTGTACAGTAGACAGAAACTGTCTCTGAGCCTGTTGGTATCAAGTGTTCAGCAGTCTGATGGCTTGTACATTAGATAGAAACTGTCTCAGAGACAGAAACCCAGCCTAAAACCCCAAACAGCAAGCAATGCAGGTGTAGAAGCACGGTGGCTAGGAAAAACTCCCTAGAAAGGCCAAAACCTAGGAAGAAACCTAGAGAGGAACCAGCCTATGTGGGGTGGCCAGTCCTCTTCTGGCTGTTCAGCAGTCTGATGGCTTGTACATTAGATACCAACAGGCTCAGAGACAGTTTCTATCAAGTGTTCAGCACTCAGATGGCTTGTACAGTAGATATAAACTGTCTCTGAGCCTGTTGGTATCAAGTGTTCAGCACTCAGATGGCTTGTACAGTAGATAGAAACTGTGTCTGAGCCTGTTGGTATCAAGTGTTCAGCAGTCTGATGGCTTGTACATTAGATATAAACTGTCTCTGAGCCGGTTGGTATAAGACCTCATGCTTTGATACTGTATGCCCGACAGTGAACAGCTCATGGCTGGGGTGTGAGGGCTCCTTGATGATGCTTCTGGTCTTCCTCAGGCACCGTTTCGAGTACATATCCTGGATGGGTGGTTGGAAGGGTGGCGTTCCCAGTGATGGGCCGTCTTCACCGGTGGAGGCCCTTGCGATCATTGATGGAGCAAATCCCATGCCTGGCCGTGATGCAACCGGTCAAGATGCTCTCGATGGTGCAGCGGTAGTATTTGGAGAGGACCCGGGTTGGCATGACGAATTTCTTCTGCCGCCTTAGGAAGTAGAGACTCTTGTTGCTCCCTCTTGACAAGAGTGGTGGTGGTGATGTCGGTCCATGTGAAGTCCTCAGTGATGTGGACGCAGAGGAACTTAAAACAGCTGACTCTCTCTACTGCAGTCCTGTTGATGTGGATCGGAGCGTGTTCCATCTGCTTTCTGAAGTCAACATTTAACTCCGTTCATTTGCTGATGTTGAGGGAGAGGTTGTTGTCCTGGCACCACAATGCCAGTTCACTTACCTCCTCCGTATAGCCTGACTCGTTGTTGGTTATTAGGCCTACAACCGTGGTGTCGTCATGGAGACTAGATGATGGAGTAGGTGTCGTGCAAAGCCACACAGTCGTGGGCGAACAGGGAGTACAGCAGATGGCTGAGGACACAACCCTGGGGGGCTCCTGTGTCAAGAGTCAGTGTGGAGGAGGTGTTGTTGCCAATCCTCACAGCCTGTGTTCTGCCGGTCAAGAAGTCCAGGATCCAGTTGCAAAGGGTGGTGTTCAGACCCAAGGCTCTGAGCGTGGTGTTGCGCTTGGAGGGGAAAATAGTGTTGAATGCTGTAGTCAATGAACAGCATTCTCACATAGGTGTTCCTCTTGTCCGGATGTGTTACGGCCGTGTGAATAGCGATGGAAATGGAATCTTCCATAGGTCGGAAGGGAGCAGCGAGAGTCCTTCTGAATGGCTCAGTATTGTCTGCCTCGAAGTGAGCATAGAATGTATAAAACTTGTATAAAACTTGTCTGGGAGGGACGCTTCAGTGGGCACCACACAGCTGGATTTGCCTTTGTAGTCTGTGATAGTCTGTAATCCTTGCCACGCGTGTCTGAGTTGTCAAACATCAATTCAAGTTTGAGTCTGTATGGTCTTTTTGCGTCCTTAATGGATTTGCGCAGCCTTCTACGCGTCACGCACCACCAAGTCATCTGGGTTTGTTCTGCTGACATTGAATGCGGCCGTACAGGCTCTCAGCATGGAACGGATATCTCCGTTCATCAAAGGTTTTTGGTTGATGTACTGTACGTCCGATTGTTATTGTGGGTGCAACATCATCAACACATTTTCCAAATGAAGAGTCTGTGACTGACGATGTATACTTATCCTGTCTACGATACTGGTTCCCAATTGGGGATCAACCCTCCCACGTTCAGCTGAAACGGTGGCGCATGGAACGCAAAAATATTCTTAAAAATATTTAACCTCCACACATTAACAAGTCCAATAGCTCAAATGAAAGATAAACACCTTGTTCATCTAGCCAGCAAGTCAGATTTCTAAAATGTTTTACGGCGAAAACATAGCACATATATATGTAAAACCACCACCAGACACAGCTCATTTCAATAGCCAAAACATGCAATCAACAAACGCAGGATTAAAAAATAAATCGCTCACTAACCTTTTGAAAATCTTCATCAGATGACAGTAATATGACATGTTACACAGTACATATTTTTTTTTTTCAATAATATGCCATTTATATCCATAAATGTCCATTTACAGTGAGTTCACGTTCAGAAATTACTCAAAAATGCCCGCAGGAAATCTATGTAGCGCGGCAAGATAACGTAAATAGACATCATAAACTTTGACTAAATATACATGTTCTACATATAGTTAGAAAGATACACTGCTTCTTTATGCAACCGCTGTGTTAGATTTATTTTTAACGTTACAGAAATCGCACACTATTCCATATGCTGAGACAGCGCTCAGTTCCAAGCTACATTTCCACGTAATGTTGGAGTCAACAGAAACACAGATTTAAGCATAAATATTCCCTTACCTTCGATGGTCTTCGTTCAGAATGTTCTGGAAGGCTTCATACTTACCCAATACATTGTTTGGTTTCAAGTCTTGCGTCTTTGTATTAGCTACTGCTAATAACATCAGCTGAAATGCACCCAAAACGTCCTCTGGTCCGGAAAAGTTGCGCATCAAAACTTCAAAATTACATATTATATGTCGACTAAACAGGTCAAACTAAGTGCAGAAGCAAGCTTTATGATGTTTTAGACACGCAAAACAAACTTCAATTCAATCGGCCATCGTCTGCCCTTCTCTTGAGTGCTGGAACAAAGGAATGGCTGGGACCAATTCGCGCCCATACGCACAGCCTATTCTCTCGTGGCACGCACTAATTTCACTCCCATAGGGTCAATTCTCGCGGGATTTGAACGATTCAAAGCTCTAATGAAAGAGGACATCTAGCGGAAGAGATAGAAAGTGTCCCCAGAATCATAACTGGTTGGGAAGGGTGGGGGCCATGACGTCAAAGTTGCTCCAACTTTCATGGCCACAAAAACTAGTTTGGAAGAATGCCTGCCCTGTGAGTTCTGCTATACTTACAGACATAATTCCAACGGTTTTAGAATCTTTAGAGTGTTTTCTATCCAATAATAATTTTATTTTGCATATATTAGCAATTTTTGACAGATTTTTTTTCCAGTTTACTAGGGGTACCCAATCTCTCCAAAGGGGGCGTATGTCTGCCATATCCTTAACAGGTATACTATAATGTTGATGGATGACTCCTGGGTGAATGATTCTTGGAACATATTCCAATCACTATTCTCAAAACAGTCCTGCAGCATTGAGTCTGCCTCCTCTGTCCAGCGCCTCACTATTCTCTGTGTTGGTGTCTCCCTCTTGAGTTGTTGCTTGTAGGCGGGGAGTAGGAACAGAGAGACGTGATCTGATTGGTCGAAGTGGGGGTGGGCGGGGGGAGGGGTGGCTTTGTACACGTCACAGCTGTTTGTATATACATGGTCCAGCACGTTGTTTCCTCTCGTGGGACAGGTGATATTTTGGACAAAGGTGTTTTAAAACGTGCTTGGTTTAAATCACCAGCGACAATAAAGACTGTTTCCGGGTGAAATGTTTCTTTGCTGGCTAATGTTCTTGTACAGTTCGCTGAGTGCCACCTTGGTGTCTGCTTGTGGCGCTATGTACACAGCTGTGATAATAACACACGTGAATTCCCTCAACATATACTGGGGTCTGCATTTCAGCATCAGAAACTGAACAGCAGCTCGAGATGTTTTCATCTTCGGGAACACAAGGAATAAATGATGAGGAAGCATACACCTCCCCCCTACTCTTACCAGAAGCCGCTGTTCAATCCATACGGAAAAAATGGAAAAAACATTCTGGTTGTATAGCAGAGTCGAGTGTCTCTGTAAAAACAAAGATGTTGCATTCCCTGATGTACCTCTGCGATTGAAGCTCTGAGTTCACACAGTTTCCTTTCCAGTGATTGGACATCAGTCATCGGGAAACTAAGAAGGGGAGGCCGTGTAGCCCGTCTTTTCAGCCCCCCCCCCCCATTTTCCTTCCTCTTCTTCGTCGTTGGCGTTGCCTTCAGTCATCTCGGCCAGGAGCAACAGGTATGCCACACTGTGCGGGGAACAAAAGAGGGAATGTGATATTCGTAGCTTCCGATTCATGATCCAGAAGTGTTTGTCGTCGTATGAAATGATTGAACATTGAGCAAACAAAGTCATAATTAATGCGAAAATAGCCATTAAAAAAGTCTAGCAGGAACCGGCATGACGCCCTCCTCATCTTATCTGGTGCCTTCACAAAGTATTCAGACCCCCTTGACTTTTTCCACATCTTGTAACATTGCAGCCGTATTCTAAAATTGATTCAATAAATAAAAATCCTCAGCAATCTACACACAATATCCCATAATGACAAAGCAAAAACAGGTTTTTAGAAATTGTTGCACTTTTATTAAAACCTTATTTACATAAGTATTCGTACCTTTTGATATGAGACTCGAAATTGAGCTCAGGTGCATCCTGTTTCCATTGATCATCCTTGAGATGTTTCTACAACTTGATTGGAGTCCAACTGTGGTGAATTCAACTGATTGGACATGATTTGTAAAGGCATACACCTGTCTATATAAGATCCCACAGTTGACAGTGCATGTCAGAGCAATAACCAAGCCATGAGGTCGAAGGAATTGTCCATAGAGCTCCGAGACAGGATTGTGTCGAGACACAGATCTGGGGAAGGTCACCAAAACATTTCTGCAGCATTGAAGGTCCCGAGGATCACAGTGGCCTCCATCATTCTTAAATGGAAGAAGTTTGGAACTACCAAGACTCTTCCAAGAGCTGGCCGCCTGGCCAAACCAAGCAATCAGGGGAGAAGGGCCTTGGTCAGGGAGGTGACCAAGAACCCGATGGTCACTCTGACAGAGTTCCTTTGTGGAGATGGGAGAACCTTCCAGGGGAACAACCATCTCTGAAGCACTCGACCAACCAATGTTTTTCAGCGGCAGGAACTGGGACACTAGTCAGGATCAAGGCAAAGATGAACGGAGCATAGTACAGAGAGATCATTAATGAAAACCTGCTCCAGAGCGCTCAGGACCTCTGGGACTAAGTTTCACCTTCCAACAGGACAATGACCCTAATCACACAGTCAATACAATGCAGGAGTGGCTTCGGGACAAGTCTCTGAATGTCCTTGAGTTGCTGTGCGAGCCAGAGCCTGGATTGAACCCGATCGATCGAACATCTCTGGAGAGACCTGAAAATAGCTGTACAGCAACTCTCCACATCCAACCTTTACTCCACACACAGAGAAGCGTACAAAGCTCTTCCTCACCCTTCATTTGGCAAATCTGACCATAATTCTATCCTCCTGATTCCGGCTTACAAGCTAAAATTAAAGCAGGAAGCACCAGTGACTCGGTCTATAAAAAAGTGGTCAGATGAAGCAGATGCTAAACTACAGGACTATTTTGCTGTCACAGACTGGAATATGTTCTGGGATTCTACCGATAGCATTGAGGAGTACACCATATCAGTCACTGGCTTTATCAATAAGTGCATCGAGGACGTCGTCCTCACAGTGACTGTACGTACATACCCCAACCAGAAGCCATGGATTACAGGCAACATTCGCACTGAGCTAAAGGGTAGAGCTTCCGCTTTCAAGGAGCGGGACTCTAACCTGGAAGCTTACAAGAAATCCCGCTATGCCCTCCGATGAACCATCAAACAGGCAAAGCGTCAATACAGGGCTAAGATTGAATCCTACTACACCGGCTCCGACACTCGTCGGATGTGGCAGAGGTTGCAAACTATTATAGACTACAAAGGGAAGCATAGCCCAAGAGCTGCCCAGTGACACAAGCCTACCAGATGAGCTAAATAACGTCTATACTTGCTTCGAGGCAAGTAACACTGAAACGTGCATGAGAGCATCACCTGGTCCGGATAACTGTGTGATCATGCCGCAGCCAAAGTGGGTAAGACCTTTAAACAGGTCAACATTCACAAGGCCGCGGGGCCAGATGGATTAACAAGACGTGTACTCCGAGCATGCATTGACCAACTGGCAAGTGTCTTCAGTGACATTTTCAACCTCTCCCTGTCTGAGTCTGTAATACCAACATGTTTCAAGCAGACCACGATATTCCCTGTGCCCAAGGACACTAAGATAACCTGCCTAAATGACTACCGACCTGTAGCACTCACGTCTGTAGCCATGAAATGCTTTTAAAGGCTGGTCATGGCTCACATCAACACTATTATCCCAGAAACCCTAGACCCACTCCAATTTTCATACCGCCCAAACAGATCCACAGATAATGCAATCTCAATTGCACTCCACACTGCCCTTTCAGACCTAGACAAAATCAACACCTATGTGAGAATACTGTTCATTGACAACAGCTCAGCGTTCAACACCATAGTGCCATCAAAGCTTATCACTAAGCTAAGGACCCTGGGACTAAACACCTCCCTCTGCAACTGGATCCTGGACTTCTTGACCGGCCACCCCCAGTTGGTAAGGGTAGGTATCAACACATCCGCCACGCTGATCCTCAACACAGGGGCCCCTCAGGGGTGCGTGCTCAGTCCCCTCCTGTACTCCCTGTTCACTCATGACTGCATGGCCAGTCACAAATCCAATACCATCATTAAGTTTGCTGATGCATTGCCCCCCCCCTCCTCTTCAACACTGTTATTATCTATGCATATTCACTTTAATAACTCTACCTACATGTACATATTACCTCAATTACCTCGACACCAGTGTCCCCGCACATTGACTCTGTACCGTAACACCCTGTATATAGCCTCCACATAGACTCTGTACCGGTACCCCCTGTATATAGCCTCCACATTGACTCTGTACCGGTACCCCCTGTATATAGCCTCCACATTGACTCTGTACCGGTACCCCCTGTATATAGCCTCCACATTGACTCTGTACCGGTACCCCCTGTATATAGCCTCCACATTGACTCTGTACTGGTACCCCTGTATATAGCCTCCACATTGACTCTGTACCGTAACACCCTGTATATAGCCTCCACATTGACTCTGTACCGGTACCCCCTGTATATAGCCTCCACATTGACTCTGTACCGTAACACCCTGTATATAGCCTCCACATAGACTCTGTACCGTAATACCCTGTATATAGCCTCCACATGGCCTCCTCCTGGTTTCAATGATGTTTCTAGAGACAATATCTCTCTCTTCATCACTCAATACCTAGGTTTACCTCCACTGTATTCACATCCTACCTTACCTCTGTCTGTACATTATACCTTGATGCTATTTTATCGCCCCCAGAAACCTCCTTTTACTCTCTGTTCCAGACGTTCTAGACGACCAATTCTTATTGCTTTTAGCCGCACCCTTATTCTACTCCTCCTATGTTCCTCTGGCGATGTAGAGGTGAATCCAGGCCCTGCAGTGCCTAGCTCCACTCCTATTCCCCAGACGCTCTCTTTTGACGACTTCTGTAACCGTAAAAGCCTTGGTTTCATGCATGTTAACATTAGAAGCCTCCTCCCTAAGTTTGTTCTATTCACTGCTTTAGCACACTCTGCCAACCCGGTTGTTCTAGCTGTGTCTGAATCCTGGCTTAGGAAGACCACCAAAAATTCAGACATTTTAATTCCAAACTACAACATTTTCAGACAAGATAGAACTGCCAAAGGGGGCGGTGTTGCAATCTACTGCAAAGATAGCCTGCAGAGTTCTGTCCTACTATCCAGGTCTGTACCCAAACAATTTGAACTTCTACTTTTAAAAATCCACCTCTCTAAAAACAAGTCTCTCACCGTTGCCGCCTGCTATAGACCACCCTCTGCCCCCAGCTGTGCTCTGGACACCATATGTGAACTGATTGCCCCCCATCTATCTTCAGAGCTCGTGCTGCTAGGCGACCTAAACTGGAACATGCTTAACACCCCAGCCATCCTACAATCTAAACTTGATGCCCTCAATCTCACACAAATTATCAATGAACCTACCAGGTACCTCCCCAAAGCCTTAAACACGGGCACCCTCATAGATATCATCCTAACCAACTTCCCCTCTAAATACACCTCTGCTGTCTTCAACCAAGATCTCAGCGATCACTGCCTCATTGCCTGCATCCGTAATGGGTCAGCGGTCAAACGACCTCCTCTCATCACTGTAAAACGCTCCCTGAAACACTTCAGCGAGCAGGCCTTTCTAATCGACCTGGCCGGGGTATCCTGGAAGGATATTGACCTCATCCCGTCAGTAGAGGATGCCTGGATATTTTTTTTAAATGCCTTCCTAACCATCTTAAATAAACATGCCCCATTCAAGAAATTTAGAACCAGGAACAGATATAGCCCTTGGTTCTCCCCAGACCTGACTGCCCTTAACCAACACAAAAACATCCTATGGCGTTCTGCATTAGCATCGAACAGCCCCCGTGATATGCAGCTGTTCAGGGAAGCTAGAAACCATTATACACAGGCAGTTAGAAAAGCCAAGGCTAGCTTTTTCAAGCAGAAATTTGCTTCTTGCAACACTAACTCAAAAAAGTTCTGGGACACTGTAAAGTCCATGGAGAATAAGAACACCTCCTCCCAGCTGCCCACTGCACTGAAGATAGGAAACACTGTCACCACTGATAAATCCACCATAATTGAAAATTTCAATAAGCATTTTTCTACTGCTGGTCATGCTTTCCACCTGGCTACTCCTACCCCTGTCAACAGCACTGCACCCCCAACAGCAACTCGCCCAAGCCTTCCCCATTTCTCCTTCTCCCAAATCCATTCAGCTGATGTTCTGAAAGAGCTGCAAAATCTGGACCCCTACAAATCAGCCGGGCTAGACAATCTGGACCCTTTCTTTCTAAAATTATCTGCCGAAATTGTTGCCACCCCTATTACTAGCCTGTTCAACCTCTCTTTCGTGTCGTCTGAGATTCCCAAAGATTGGAAAGCAGCTGCGGTCATCCCCCTCTTCAAAGGGGGGGACACTCTTGACCCAAACTGCTACAGACCTATATCTATCCTACCATGCCTTTCTAAGGTCTTCGAAAGCCAAGTCAACAAACAGATTACCGACCATATACACACACACACACATATATACACAAACATACATTTTAGAATAAGGCTTTCTGCATTCCCCTCTCTCTCGCAGTAGATTTCCTCAGTTCTAGTATGATGACATGAATAAGGATATTTCATATTTCGAGTTTAAAAGTTATTATTCCCACGTTATTCCCATGTTATTCCCATGTTATTCCCACGTTATTCCCACGTTATTCCCACGTTATTCCTACGTTATCCCCACGTTATTCCCATGTTATTCCCATGTTATTCCCACGTTATTCCCATGTTATTCCCATGTTATTCCCACGTTATTCCCATGTTATTCCCATGTTATTCCTACGTTATCCCCATGCTATTCCTACGTTATTCCCATGTTATTCCCATGTTATTCCCACGTTATTCCCACGTTATTCCCATGTTATTCCTACATTATCCCCATGTTATTCCTACGTTATCCCCATGTTATTCCCACGTTATTCCCATGTTATTCCCATGTTATTCCCACGTTATTCCCATGTTATTCCCATGTTATTCCTACGTTATCTCCATGTTATTCCTACGTTATTCCCATGTTATTCCCATGTTATCCCCATGTTATTCCTATGTTATTCCCATGTTATTCCCACATTATCCCCATGTTATTCCCACGTTATTCCCATGTTATTCCCACGTTATTCCCATGTTATTCCCACGTTATTCCCATGTTATTCCCACGTTATTCCCACGTTATTCCCACGTTATTCCCACGTTATCCCCATGTTATCCCCATGTTATTCCCACGTTATTCCCACGTTATTCCCACGTTATTCCCATGTTATTCCCACGTTATCCCCATGTTATTCCCACGTTATTCCCACGTTATTCCCATGTTATTCCCACATTATTCCCATGTTATTCCCATGTTATTCCCACGTTATTCCCACATTATCCCCATGTTATTCCCATGTTATTCCCACGTTATTCCCACGTTATTCCCACATTATTACCACGTTATCCCCACGTTATCCCCACGTTATCCCCATGTTATCCCCATGTTATTCCCACGTTATTCCCACGTTATCCCCATGTTATTCCCATGTTATTCCCACATTATTCCCACGTTTTCCAGAGACCGGTGGAATCTGCATCACTCCCAGGCCGTCGGACCCGGGAAGCGGAGATCGATCCGGGCATGGGATCAAGCTGGCGCTGCTGGATACTGAGGTAGCAACTGTGGCGATGGCCGGGAAGGACCAGTTGGGTTCACATCATGACGGGAGGGAGGTGATTACAAGGAAGCACCAGCTGTGTCACTTTTGATACCCGCCCGCATCCCACTCGCATGTCAACTGCCCCCATTACAAATCTGTCACCCACAGAGTGGCCATGTGGCCTTGGTTGCTTCAGCTGCTCTTGAAATGCACAGATTGGTCAGACAGTTGGAGTGGTCTCTGAGCTGATCTCTTTCTCTGGGCTCTCTTTCTCCCCCCCCCCCTGTCTCTGGCTTTCACTTTCTCTCTCTGCCTCGTTCTCTCTCCATCTCTTCTCCTCGCTCTCTGTTTCTCCCCTTCTCAGTCTCTCTCCCTCGCTCTCTTTCTCCCCCTCTCCATCTCTCCCTCCTCTCTGTCTCTCTATCCCTCTCTTTCTCTCACTCTCTGTCTCTCTATCCCTCTCTTTCTCTCACTCTCTGTCTCTATCCCTCTTTCTCTCACTCTCTGTCTCTCTATCCCTCTCTTTCTCTCACTCTCTGTCTCTCTATCCCTCTCTTTCTCTCACTCTCTGTCTCTATCCCTCTCCCTGTTTTCTCTCCCTCCGTCTGTCCCTCTCCACAACAATCTCTAACCAGACGGTCATTTGTTGTTGGTGCTTCACAGCTGACCGGTCTGTTTGGAAGCAGTCTGATATCCCAATGCCCTCTTCTACACACAGCATTGTTACTGCCTCATCTATTCAAGTAGACTATGTGCTCTGCCTTATATAAGAGTTGTTTGTGTGGATTGTATCCGGGGTGAAGTGCTGACCTCTCTAGTGATTCTACTGGAGCTCTGTGTGTCTCCCAGGCCTGGCCTGGTATGGCCTGCATCATGCACAACCACCACCAGAGATTCACCTTACCCAGGTACAATACACATTACCCAGGTACCCAGGTACAATATTGCAGACCAACAACCCTACCCCAGACTGTTAAAACCAGTGCTATGTTAGTCTTGTTACCAGGTTCAACCGTGTGGTGTCTAGAATCAAGCTTTATTAAATCACAATGCACACATCAAAATGTACATGTTTTTATAACCTTTAATTTGAACCTTTATTTTAACCTTTAACCTTTAATTTGAACCTTTAACCTTTATTTTAACCTTTAACCTTTAATTTTAACCTTTAACCTTTATTTGAACCTTTATTTAACTAGGCAAGTCATTTAAGAACAAATGTCTTTCTTACAATGACGGCCTACCGGGGAACAGTGGGTTAAATGCCTTGTTCAGGGGGCAGAACGACACCTTGTCAGCTCGGAGGATTCGATCTAGCAACCTTTCGGTTACTGGCCCACTGCTCTAACTACTAGGCTACCTGCCGTCCCATATCCTATGTATGTATTATGATTTTACAAACTGACGCTGTACTACTCCTACGACATCAAAGGAGAGGGTGATTGACCTCCTGAACGTTTGAGGCTCACCAGGAAAATAGCCCATATTAATGTAGCCTTAGACATACGGGTTCATGAAATCAATAACTTGATAACATTCATATATTAGCCGTTTATGAGACTCACTTAGAAAATTCATTTGATGATACAGCAGTAGCAATACAAGGATATAACATCTATAGAAGAGACAGAAATGCTTATGGGGGGAGGAGATGCTGTATATATTCAGAGCCATATTCCTGTTATGCTTAGCAAAAATCTAATGTCAAGTGTTAATGAAGTGTTGTGGTTGCAGGTTCACTTGGCACATCTAAAGCCTTTTCTTTTGGGGTGTTGCTACAGGCCACCAAGTGCTAACAGTTAGTATCTAAATAATACGTGTGAAATGCTTGATAGTGTATGTGATGTAAACAGAGAGGTCTACTTTCTTGGGGACCTGGATATTGACTGGTTTTCATCAAGCTGTCCGCTCAACAGGAAGCTTCTCACTGTATCCAGTGCCTGTAACCTGGTTCAGGTTATTAATCAACATACCAGGGTGTTTACAAACACTACAGGAACAAGATCATCCACATGTATCGATCACATTTTTACGAATAATGTAAGACTTTGTTCTAAAGCTGTATCCGTACCCATTGGATACAGTGATCGCAATATAGTGGCTATATACAGGAAAGACAGAGTTCCAAAAGATATGCCTAAAATAACAGATAAGAAAAAGATTTGGCTGTGACTTATGTGGATGATGATACAAATATTTGTTGGTCTGATGTGATTAATGAGGAGCATCCAGACGCTGCACTTGATGAATTTATTAAATTGCTTCTTCCAATTAGTGATAAACATGCACCTGTTAAGAAACTGACTGTTAGAACTGTTAAGGCTCCGTGGATTGATGAGGAATTGAAAAACGGTATGGTTGAAAGAGACAGGGCGAAAGGAGCAGCTAATAAGTCTGCACATCTGATTGGCTGACTTACTGCAAACTGAGAAATGATGTGGCTAAACTCAACAAAATGAAGAAGAAACTGTATTATGAAGCCAAGATCAAAGATATAAAGAATGATGGGACAAAAAAATGTAGAACTCTAAATTCAACTCCATCTTTCATCGAATCAGATGGCTTATTCATCACAAAACCATTTGATGTTGACAATTATTTTAATGATTATTTCATTGGCAAAGTGGGCAAACTTAGGCAGGAAATGCCACCAATGAACAGTGAGCCATCGTACTCATGCATAAAACAACGAACAATGGAAGAAAAGCATTGCAAGTTTTAATTTTGTAAAGTTAATGTGGGAGTGGTGGAAAAATGATTGTTATCGATCAATACAGACAAACCTCCTGGCATTGACAACTTAGATGGAAAGCTACTGAGGATGGTAGCTGACTCTATAGTCTCTCCAGTCTGTCATCTTTAATCTGAGCCTAGAGGAAAGTCTTTGTCCTCAGGCCTGGAGGGAAGCCAAAGTCATTCTGCTACCCGAGAGTGGTATAGTGGCCTTTACTGGTTCTAACAGCAGACCAATCAGCTTGCTGCCAGCTCTCAGCAATCTGTTTAACCAAATATAATGCTATATTTCTGTAAACAAATTAACAACAGACTTTTAGCAGGTTTACTGAAAAGGGTCCTCAGCATGTACTGCACTGACACAAATGGATTCTAAAAAGATTGTGGGAGCTGAGATGTTAGATTTCAGTGCAGCCTTTGAAATGATTGACCATAACCTGTTGTTGAGAAAACGTATGTGTTATGGCTTTTCAACCTCTGTCGTATCGTGGATTCGGAGCTTTCTATCGAATTAATTGAACTCGGGGGGGTTTTCTTTAATGAAAGCTTCTCTAATATCCAACTGACTGGAGTGCTTACGGACATATTCAATCTCTCCCTATCCAAGTCTGCTGTCCCCACATGCTTCAAGATGTCCAACATTGTTCATGTACCCAAGAAAGTAAAGGTAACTGAACTGAATGACTATCGGTCCGTAGCACTCACTTCTGTCATCATGAAGTGCTTTGAGAGACTAGTCAAGGATCATATCACCTCTACCTTACCTGTCACCCTAGACCCACTTAATTTGCTTACTGCCCCAATAGATACAAAGACGATGCGATGCAATCGCCATCGCACTGCACACTGCCCTATCCCATCTGGACAAGAGGAATACCTATGAAGAATGCTGTTCATTGACTATAGCTCAGCATTCAACACTATAGTACACTCAAAAGCTCATCACTAAGCTCTGGGTCTGAACCCCGCCCTGTGCAACTGGGTCCTGGACTTCCTTACGGGCCGCACCCCATGTGGTGAAGGTAGGAAACAACACCTCCACTTCGCTGATCTTCAACACAGGGGCCCCATAAGGGTGCGTGCTCAGCCCCCTCCTGTACACGTCAGGTACGTCTCCAACTCAATCATCAAGTTTGCAGACAGCACAACAGTAGTAAGCCTGATTACCAACAATGACGAGACAGCCTACAGGGAGGAGGTGAGGGCCCTGGGAGTGTGGTGCCAGGAAAATAACCTCTCACTCAGCATCAACAAAGGAGTTGATTGTGGAAACAGCATAGGGAGCACCCCTCTATCCACATCGACGGGACCGCAGTGGTGAAGGTGGAAAGCTTCAAATTCCTCGGCATACACATCACTGACAAACTAATATGGTCCACCCACACAGACAGTGTGGTGAAGAATGCGCAACAGCGCCTCTTCAACCTCAGGAGGCTGAAGAAATGTGGCTTGTCACCTAAAACCCTCACACACTTTTACAGATGCACAATTGAGAGCATCCTGTCGGGCTGTATCACCGCCTGGTACGGAAACTGCACCGCCCGCAACCGCAGGGCTCTCCAGAGGGTAGTGCGGTCTCCCCAACGCATCACCGGGGGCAAACGACCTGCCCTCCAGGACACCTACAGCACCCGGTGTCACAGAAAGGCTGAAAAGATCATCAAGGACAACAACCACCCAAGCCACTGCCTGTTCACCCGCTATCATCCAGAAGGCGAGGTCAGTACAGGTGCATCAAAGCTGGGACCGAGAGACTGAATAACAGCTTCTATCTCAAGGCCATCAGACTGTTAAATAGCCATCACTAGCACCTTAGAGGCTGCTGCCCTATATACATAGACTTGAAATCATTGGCCACTTTAATAATGTTTACATATTTTACTTTACTCATCCCATATGCGGATTGCGAAAGTATTCACCCCCTTGGGATTTTTTTTATTTTGTTGCCTTACAACCTGGAATTAAAATGGATTTGGGGGGGGGGGGGGGGGGGGATCATTTGATTTACACAACATGCCTACCACTTTGAAGATGCAAAATATGTTTTATTGTGAAACAAACAAGAAATAAGACAAAAAAACAGAATAGTTGCACGCTCAAGTTTTCACCACCCCAAAGTCAGTACTTTGTAGAGCCACCTTTTGCAGCATTTACAGCTGCAAGTCTCTTGGGGTCTGTCTCTATCAGCTTGGCACATCTAGCCACTGGGATTGTTGCCCATTCTTCAAGGCAAAACTGCTCCAGCTGCTTCAAGTTGGATGGGTTCCGCTGATGTACAGCAATCTTTAAGTCATACCACAGATTCTCAATTGGATTGAGGTCTGGGCTTTGACTAGGCCATTCCAAGACATGTAAATGCTTAAACCACTCGAGTGTTGCTTTACCAGTATGATTAGGATCATTGCCCTGATGGAAGGTGTCCCATCTAGAAGAAAAATAAACGGACACCTATTTAGGCGAGGTGCTTGCTAGCGGAGTAGAAAACTTGAAAATAAAAGAGCCGCACACTCTAGGTGCTCAGATGCAAAAATATAATTACCAACGTTTCGACAGCCAAGCTGTCTTCATCAGGGTATAACCTCTGTCTGGAAGGTGAACCTCCATCACAGTCTCAATTCTCTGGAAGACTGAAACTGGTTTCCCTCAAGATTTTCCCTGTATTTAGCGCCATCCATCACTCCTTCAATTATGACCAGTTTGCCAGTCCCTGCTGATGAAAAACATCCCCACAGCATGATGCTGCCAGCACCATGCTTCACTGTGGGGATGGTGTTCTCGAGGTGTTGGGTTTGTGCCAGACATAGCGTTTTCCTTGATGGCCAAAAAGCTCAGTTTTAGTCTTATCTGACCCAAGTACCTTCTTCCATATGTTTCGGGAGTCTCCCACATACCTTTTGGCGAACACCAAACATGTTTGCTTATTTTTTTCTGGCCACTCGTCCATAAAACCCAGCTCTGTGGCGTGTACGGCTTAATGTGGTCCTATGGACAGATACTCCAATCGCCGCTGTGGAGCTTTGCAGCTCCTTCATGGTTATCTTTGGTCTCTTTGTTGCCTCTCTGATTAATACCCTCCTTGCCTGGTCCGTGAGTTTTGGTGGGCAGCCCTCTCTTGGCAGGTTTGTTGTGGTGCCATATTCTTTCCATTTTTTAATGATGGATTTAATGGTGCTTGTTGGAATGTTCAAAGTTTATGATATTTTTTTATAACCAATCCCTGATCTGTACTTCTCCACAACTTTGTCCCTGACCTGTTGGGAGAGCTCTTTGGTCTTCATAGTGCTGCTTGCTGAGTGTTGCCCCTTGCTTAGTGGTGTTGCAGACTCTGGGGCCTTTCAGAACAGGTGTATACATACACTGAGATCATGTGACACAGAGTGCACACAGGTGGACTTTGTTTAACTAATTATGTGACTTCTGAAGGTAATTGGTGGCACCAGATGTTATTTAGAGGCTTCATAGCAAAGGGGATGAATACAGTTTTTCTGTTATTTTTTTCATTTCACTTCACCAATTTGGAAAATTTTGTTTATGTCCATTACATGAAATCCAAATAAAAAACACAATTTAAATTACAGGTTGTAATGCAACAAAATACATTTGCAACCTGAAAAATATTATGATATACCTGTCGTAATATACCTTAATATACCTTACCTTAATATGATATACCTGTCGTAATATACCTTACCTTATTATAATATACCTTAATATACCTTACCTTATTATGATATACCTGTCGTAATATACCTTAATATACCTTACCTTATTATGATATACCTTAATATACCTTACCTTATTATGATATACCTGTCGTAATATACCTTAATATACCTTACCTTATTATGATATACCTGTCGTAATATACCTTACCTTATTATGATATACCTGTCGTAATATACCTTAATATACCTTGCCTTATTATGATATACCTGTCGTAATATACCTTAATATACCTTACCTTATTATGATATACCTGTCGTAATATACCTTACCTTATTATGATATACCTGTCGTAATATACCTTAATATACCTTGCCTTATTATGATATACCTGTCGTAATATACCTTAATATACCTTGCCTTATTATGATATACCTGTCGTAATATACCTTGCCTTATTATGATATACCTGTCGTAATATACCTTACCTTATTATGATATACCTGTCGTAATATACCTTAATATACCTTACCTTATTATGATATACCTGTCGTAATATACCTTAATATACCTTACCTTATTATGATATACCTGTCGTAATATACCTTAATATACCTTACCTTATTATGATATACCTGTCGTAATATACCTTACCTTATTATGATATACCTGTCGTAATATACCTTAATATACCTTGCCTTATTATGATATACCTGTCGTAATATACCTTAATATACCTTACCTTATTATGATATACCTGTCGTAATATACCTTAATATACCTTACCTTATTATGATATACCTGTCGTAATATACCTTAATATACCTTGCCTTATTATGATATACCTGTCGTAATATACCTTACCTTATTATGATATACCTGTCGTAATATACCTTAATATACCTTGCCTTATTATGATATACCTGTCGTAATATACCTTAATATACCTTACCTTATTATGATATACCTGTCGTAATATACCTTAATATACCTTACCTTATTATGATATACCTGTCGTAATATACCTTACCTTATTATGATATACCTGTCGTAATATACCTTAATATACCTTGCCTTATTATGATATACCTGTCGTAATATACCTTAATATACCTTGCCTTATTATGATATACCTGTCGTAATATACCTTGCCTTATTATGATATACCTGTCGTAATATACCTTACCTTATTATGATATACCTGTCGTAATATACCTTAATATACCTTACCTTATTATGATATACCTGTCGTAATATACCTTACCTTATTATGATATACCTGTCGTAATATACCTTAATATACCTTGCCTTATTATGATATACCTGTCGTAATATACCTTAATATACCTTGCCTTATTATGATATACCTGTCGTAATATACCTTACCTTATTATGATATACCTGTCGTAATATACCTTACCTTATTATGATATACCTGTCGTAAAAATAGTCTGTCCTCGGTTGCAACACTCACTACCGAGTTCCAAACTGCCTCTGAAACAATGTCAGCACAATACATTTTCGTCAGGAGCTTCATGAAATGGGTTTCCAGTGGCCGAGCAGCCGCACACAAGCCAAAGATCACCATGCGCTATGCCAAGCGTCGGCTAAAGTGGTGTAAAGCTCACCGCCGTTGGACTCTGGAGCAGTGGAAACACGTTCTCTGGAGTGATGAATCACGCTTCACCATCTGGCAGTCCGACGGACGAATCTGGGTTTGGCGGATGCCAGGAGAACGCTACGTGCCCCAATGCATAGTGCCAACTGGGTTTGGTGGAAGAGGAACAATGATCTGGGGCTGTTTTTCATGGTTCGGGCCTCTTAGTTCCAATGAAGGGAAATCTTAATGCTACAGCATACAATGTCATTCTAGCCAATTCTGAGCAAGACCTGCGAGCCAGGCCTAATCGCCCAAAGTCAGTGCCCGACCTAATTAATGCTGTTGTGGCTGAATGGAAGCAAGTTCCCGCAGCAATGTTCCTAGTTCATCTAGTGGAAAGCCTTCCTAGAAGAGTGGAGGCTGTTATAGCAGCAAAAGGGGGACCAACTGACTCCATAATTATTACTCCATAATAATGCCCATGATTTTAAAATGAGATGTGTCCATGTCGGGTAGATAACCTTGTCAAAGTAGTTGGTATATACTGCCACCCAGAGGAACGAGGGGGTAATGACAATAATCAGGGCATGGACAGTAACAAGGAAAGGTTGGAGATATTCCCTGGACTACTGTACCTTACTGATGAGGACACTGTCCCCATGACTATGGTACCTTACTGATGAGGACACTGTCCCCTGGGCAACTGTACCTTACTGATGAGAAAGTTTGGACACACCTGCTCATTCAAGGGTTTTTATTTATTTTTACAATTTTCTACATTGTAGAATAATAGTGAAGATGTCAAAACTATGAAATAACACATATGGAATCATGTAGTAACCAAAAAAGTGTTAAACAAATCAAAATATATTTTATATTTGAGATTCTTCAGTGGCCACCCTTTGCCTTGACGACAGCTTTGCACACTCTTGGCATTCTCTCAACCAGCTTCACCTGCAATGCTTTTCCAACAGTCTTGAAGGAGTTCCCACATATTCTGAGCACTTGTTGGCTGTTTTTCCTTCAATCTGCGGTCCAACTCATCCCAAACCATCTCAATTGGGTTGAGACCAGGTCATCTGATGTAGCACTCCATCACTCTCCTTGGTGAAATAGCCCTTACACAGCCTGGAGGTGTGTTTTGGATCATTGTCCTGTTGAAAAACAAATTATAGGGGACTAAGCACAAACCAGATGGTATGGCGTATCGCTGCAGAATGCCATGCTGGTTAAGTGTGCCTTGAATTCTATTACTAATTGCACTCTCCCTCAACTTGAGACATGTGTGGCATTGTGTTGTGTGACAAAACGGCTCTTTTTAGAGTGGCCTTTTTATTGTCCCCAGCACAAGGTGCACCTGTGTAATGATCATGCTGTTTAATCAGCTTCTTGATATGCCACACCTGCCAGGTGGATGGATTATCTTGGCAAATGAGAAATGCTCACTAACAGGGATGTAAACAAATTTGTGCACCACATTTCAAAGAAATTAGCTTTATGTGCGTATGGAACATTTCTGGGATATTTTATTTCCGCTCACTAAACATGGGACAAACACTTAACATGTTGCGTTTATATTTTTGTTTAGTTTAGTATGATATGTTACGCTTTGTATTTATTTAATACGTTACGAATTACAATACGTTTTATATGAATTCCATCTAGCTGGCTAGGAGTTAGGTGAAGGGTTAGGGTTAAGCTTAGGAGTTAGGTGAAGGGTTAGGGTTAAGCTTAGGAGTTAGGTGAAGGGTTAGGGTTAAGCTTAGGTGTTAGGTGAAGGGTTAGGGTTAAGCTTAGGAGTTAGGTGAAGGGTTAGGGTTAAGCTTAGGAGTTAGGTGAAGGGTTAGGGTTAAGCTTAGGAGTTAGGTGAAGGGTTAAGCTTAGGAGTTAGGTGAAGGGTTAGGGTTAAGCTTAGGAGTTAGGTGAAGGGTTAGGGTTAAGCTTAGGAGTTAGGTGAAGGGTTAGGGTTAAGCTTAGGAGTTAGGTGAAGGGTTAGGGTTAAGCTTAGGAGTTAGGTGAAGGGTTAGGGTTAAGCTTAGGTGTTAGGTGAAGGGTTAGGGTTAAGCTTAGGTGTTAGGTGAAGGGTTAGGGTTAAGCTTAGGTGTTAGGTGAAGGGTTAGGGTTAAGCTTAGGAGTTAGGTGAAGGGTTAGGGTTAAGCTTAGGTGTTAGGTGAAGGGTTAGGGTTAAGCTTAGGTGTTAGGTGAAGGGTTAGGGTTAAGCTTAGGAGTTAGGTGAAGGGTTAGGGTTAAGCTTAGGTGTTAGGTGAAGGGTTAGGGTTAAGCTTGTGTTAGGTGAAGGGTTAGGGTTAAGCTTAGGTGTTAGGTGAAGGGTTAGGGTTAAGCTTAGGTGTTAGGTGAAGGGTTAGGGTTAAGCTTAGGTGTTAGGTGAAGGGTTAGGGTTAAGCTTAGGAGTTAGGTGAAGGGTTAGGGTTAAGCTTAGGTGTTAGGTGAAGGGTTAGGGTTAAGCTTAGGTGTTAGGTGAAGGGTTAGGGTTAAGCTTAGGTGTTAGGTGAAGGGTTAGGGTTAAGCTTAGGTGTTAGGTGAAGGGTTAGGGTTAAGCTTAGGAGTTAGGTGAAGGGTTAGGGTTAAGCTTAGGAGTTAGGTGAAGGGTTAGGGTTAAGCTTAGGAGTTAGGTGAAGGGTTAGGGTTAAGCTTAGGTGTTAGGTGAAGGGTTAGGGTTAAGCTTAGGTGTTAGGTGAAGGGTTAGGGTTAAGCTTAGGTGTTAGGTGAAGGGTTAGGGTTAAGCTTAGGAGTTAGGTGAAGGGTTAGGGTTAAGCTTAGGTGTTAGGTGAAGGGTTAGGGTTAAGCTTAGGTGTTAGGTGAAGGGTTAGGGTTAAGCTTAGGAGTTAGGTGAAGGGTTAGGGTTAAGCTTAGGTGTTAGGTGAAGGGTTAGGGTTAAGCTTAGGTGTTAGGTGAAGGGTTAGGGTTAAGCTTAGGTGTTAGGTGAAGGGTTAGGGTTAAGCTTAGGTGTTAGGTGAAGGGTTAGGGTTAAGCTTAGGAGTTAGGTGAAGGGTTAGGGTTAAGCTTAGGAGTTAGGTGAAGGGTTAGGGTTAAGCTTAGGTGTTAGGTGAAGGGTTAGGGTTAAGCTTAGGTGTTAGGTGAAGGGTTAGGGTTAAGCTTAGGTGTTAGGTGAAGGGTTAGGGTTAAGCTTAGGAGTTAGGTGAAGGGTTAGGGTTAAGCTTAGGAGTTAGGTGAAGGGTTAGGGTTAAGCTTAGGAGTTAGGTGAAGGGTTAGGGTTAAGCTTAGGAGTTAGGTGAAGGGTTAGGGTTAAGCTTAGGAGTTAGGTGAAGGGTTAGGGTTAAGCTTAGGTGTTAGGTGAAGGGTTAGGGTTAAGCTTAGGTGTTAGGTGAAGGGTTAGGGTTAAGCTTAGGAGTTAGGTGAAGGGTTAGGGTTAAGCTTAGGTGTTAGGTGAAGGGTTAGGGTTAAGCTTAGGTGTTAGGTGAAGGGTTAGGGTTAAGCTTAGGAGTTAGGTGAAGGGTTAGGGTTAAGCTTAGGTGTTAGGTGAAGGGTTAGGGTTAAGCTTGTGTTAGGTGAAGGGTTAGGGTTAAGCTTAGGTGTTAGGTGAAGGGTTAGGGTTAAGCTTAGGTGTTAGGTGAAGGGTTAGGGTTAAGCTTAGGTGTTAGGTGAAGGGTTAGGGTTAAGCTTAGGAGTTAGGTGAAGGGTTAGGGTTAAGCTTAGGTGTTAGGTGAAGGGTTAGGGTTAAGCTTAGGTGTTAGGTGAAGGGTTAGGGTTAAGCTTAGGTGTTAGGTGAAGGGTTAGGGTTAAGCTTAGGTGTTAGGTGAAGGGTTAGGGTTAAGCTTAGGAGTTAGGTGAAGGGTTAGGGTTAAGCTTAGGAGTTAGGTGAAGGGTTAGGGTTAAGCTTAGGAGTTAGGTGAAGGGTTAGGGTTAAGCTTAGGAGTTAGGTGAAGGGTTAGGGTTAAGCTTAGGTGTTAGGTGAAGGGTTAGGGTTAAGCTTAGGTGTTAGGTGAAGGGTTAGGGTTAAGCTTAGGTGTTAGGTGAAGGGTTAGGGTTAAGCTTAGGAGTTAGGTGAAGGGTTAGGGTTAAGCTTAGGTGTTAGGTGAAGGGTTAGGGTTAAGCTTAGGTGTTAGGTGAAGGGTTAGGGTTAAGCTTAGGAGTTAGGTGAAGGGTTAGGGTTAAGCTTAGGTGTTAGGTGAAGGGTTAGGGTTAAGCTTAGGTGTTAGGTGAAGGGTTAGGGTTAAGCTTAGGTGTTAGGTGAAGGGTTAGGGTTAAGCTTAGGTGTTAGGTGAAGGGTTAGGGTTAAGCTTAGGAGTTAGGTGAAGGGTTAGGGTTAAGCTTAGGAGTTAGGTGAAGGGTTAGGGTTAAGCTTAGGTGTTAGGTGAAGGGTTAGGGTTAAGCTTAGGTGTTAGGTGAAGGGTTAGGGTTAAGCTTAGGTGTTAGGTGAAGGGTTAGGGTTAAGCTTAGGTGTTAGGTGAAGGGTTAGGGTTAAGCTTAGGAGTTAGGTGAAGGGTTAGGGTTAAGCTTAGGAGTTAGGTGAAGGGTTAGGGTTAAGCTTAGGAGTTAGGTGAAGGGTTAGGGTTAAGCTTAGGAGTTAGGTGAAGGGTTAGGGTTAAGCTTAGGAGTTAGGTGAAGGGTTAGGGTTAAGCTTAGGTGTTAGGTGAAGGGTTAGGGTTAAGCTTAGGTGTTAGGTGAAGGGTTAGGGTTAAGCTTAGGAGTTAGGTGAAGGGTTAGGGTTAAGCTTAGGTGTTAGGTGAAGGGTTAGGGTTAAGCTTAGGAGTTAGGTGAAGGGTTAGGGTTAAGCTTAGGTGTTAGGTGAAGGGTTAGGGTTAAGCTTAGGTGTTAGGTGAAGGGTTAGGGTTAAGCTTAGGAGTTAGGTGAAGGGTTAGGGTTAAGCTTAGGTGTTAGGTGAAGGGTTAGGGTTAAGCTTAGGTGTTAGGTGAAGGGTTAGGGTTAAGCTTAGGAGTTAGGTGAAGGGTTAGGGTTAAGCTTAGGTGTTAGGTGAAGGGTTAGGGTTAAGTTTAGGAGTTAGGTGAAGGGTTAGGGTTAAGCTTAGGAGTTAGGTGAAGGGTTAGGGTTAAGCTTAGGAGTTAGGTGAAGGGTTAGGGTTAAGCTTAGGTGTTAGGTGAAGGGTTAGGGTTAAGCTTAGGTGTTAGGTGAAGGGTTAGGGTTAAGTTTAGGAGTTAGGTGAAGGGTTAGGGTTAAGCTTAGGAGTTAGGTGAAGGGTTAGGGTTAAGCTTAGGTGTTAGGTGAAGGGTTAGGGTTAAGCTTAGGAGTTAGGTGAAGGGTTAGGGTTAAGCTTAGGTGTTAGGTGAATGGTTAGGGTTAAGCTTAGGAGTTAGGTGAAGGGTTAGGGTTAAGCTTAGGTGTTAGGTGAAGGGTTAGGGTTAAGCTTAGGAGTTAGGTGAAGGGTTCGGGTTAAGCTTAGGTGTTAGGTGAAGGGTTAGGGTTAAGCTTAGGAGTTACGTTAAAGGGTTCAGGTTAGGTGACATGCTAAGGATTAGGTAGGTATCTCCACCCACTGTAATTATCATACAGGTAACCCCCACTGATGTTCTGTTATATTGACCAGATACTGTAGCGGCCACCAACAATTTAAATACATGTCTTCAAACATGAAAGGCAGTCGGGAGGAGGCAAGGTCAGGTGGAACCATTCTAGCCAATGAGAGGGCAGATACGCATATGAACAACTGTAACAAAGTAAAAATTGTCTATATCATTCAAAAAAAATCATAACAAACATTTGACTTTTGGTCTTAATTTAAGGTTAGGGTTAGACATAGGATTAGCAGTGTGGTTAAGGTTAGGTTTAAAATCACATTTTAAGAGAAATTGTAGAAATAGGCGGGGTTTATGACTTTGTGGCTGTGGTAACTAGTGACGACCAGTCACAACTCCGATATAAAGTGTTTATTCTCAAAATCGCCGGGATGTCACGTGTCCTACTTATATTAAGTACACTCATAACCTAAACATTATGAAACTTCTATTCGATCAAATGATCCACACTTAGCAAATAAGCCATTACATTTTTTGTTAACCAAAACATTTTCAGAAAAACGCCACCTGCTGGTAAATGCAGATTTTAGGCCCAGTTATCCCTCTCGCTTCGTATCTTCCTCCCCATCACCACCTTGTCTGCTAAGTTAGGTAGCCCCGCTCTCTCATTATCATATTGACCAATAAAGCTGTAGCTGAAAACATTACTAAATTCAAAACAAATTCAAGAAAGTGTACAGTATTATATAGAGCCCTTATTGCATGGAACTTCCTTCTATCTCATATTGTTCAAATAAACAGCAAACCTGGTTTCAAAAAGCAGATAAAGCAACACCTCACGGCACAACGCCTCTCCCCTATTGGACCTAGATAGTTTGTGTGTATATGCATTGATATGTAGGCTGCGTGTG
The DNA here is from genome assembly GCF_057628025.1 of Oncorhynchus mykiss. Taxonomy (NCBI): domain Eukaryota; kingdom Metazoa; phylum Chordata; class Actinopteri; order Salmoniformes; family Salmonidae; genus Oncorhynchus; species Oncorhynchus mykiss. Next base: position 5,800,122 of record NC_143029.1, read on the forward strand.
CCTTTTTAAAAATCTATGTAGTTCTGTCTTTGAGCTGTTCTTGTCTCTTGACAATGTACAATATATCCAATGTCCAACACCTTGGAATAGAGGGGGGAGGTTAATCACAGGATCAATCTGAAGGAGTGCATAGACTAAATGAATCAACCAAAAGCAATGTCATTCTCTTGTTCAGCGACACTTGCTAGAAAACTTTAATGAGCAAGCCTTCCTTCACGAACTGGCCTCTGTAAAAATGGTATAGAATCACCTTGATCCCCTCTGTCGAAGACGTTTGGACCTTCTTTGATAGTTTCCGTGGTATTGTTAACAAACGCCCCCATAAAGAAAATGAGAATTAAAAACAGGTTCAGCTCCTGGTTCGACCGGGATCTTGCAGAGTTACTCCACCTCAAGAATTGCATTTGGCGAAAGGCTCGGCACACGCATACTCAGGCTGACTGGCTATCATTCAGGCCAATGACAAATCAGTGCACTCAGGCTATCAGGAAGGCCAAACTTAGTTACTTTAAGGAGCAGTTATCTCTCTCTGTGGGTCTAATCCCAAGAAGTTCTGGAAAACAGTCCCTTAAAGTTGATGTGGTTTATACTGACAATAAGTACTTGGCTGAGCTCTTTAATTACCAGTTCACCACTGCAGCTACCATGCTGTGTCATGTGTTTCTGCCTTGCTATGTTGTGTTGTGTCCTATATTTATATTACATTTTATATCCAAGGCCCCCGTCCCCGTAAGAGGCTGTTTGCCTTTTGGTAGGCCGTCGTTGTAAATAAGAATTTGTTAACGGACTTGACTCCGTTACACCAGCTCTGTCAGGAGGAATGAGCCAAAATTCACCCAACTTATTGTGGGAAGCTTGTGGAAGGCTACCCAAAACATTTGACCCAAGTTAAACAACTTAAAGGCAATGCTACTAAATACTGATTGAGTGTATGTAAACTTCTGACCCACTGGGAATGTGATGAAAGAAATAAAAGCTGAAATAAACCATTCACTCTACTATTATTCTGACATTTCACATTCTTAAAATAAAGTGGTGATCCTAACTGATCTAAAACAGGGAATTTTTACTAGGATTTAATGTCAGGAATTGTGAAAAACTGAGTTTAAATGTATTTGGCTCAGGTCTATGTAAACTTCTGACTTCAACTGTGTACACACACACATTCCAACAAAGAAAACAGTAGAAAAACCTTCATATTACATTTTAATTACAGAACAGTCGGCCCCCCCCCCCCCCCCCCCAAAAATACAAAAACAAAAAAGGCACAAAATTCTTTAATGGCCAATACAGTAATTCAGAAGACTATTGGAGAACGACTGATAAAACGGCATTCGGACTTGTCATTTCAGGGAGCTATATTAACAGTTTTAATTTAAATGTAGTTGATTATATTTACTGGGGACAGGAGACATGGTGGGAACTGTAGATATAAAAGTCTGAACCTGGACTCTGACAAACACCACCCTTCAGGGGCGGACTGGGACCAGAATTCAGCCCTGGCATTTAGCACACTGGCCCATTAATTCCTTCAAGCTCCCACACAGGTAAATGTTTTTGCTTTAGCACCCATTATGATTATTCTACGATATACCCCAATTTAGCCAGGCCACCTGGGCTAAAGACGGACTAGCCCATCTGGCATTGGCCTGAATCGCTCTGTTGCCAGTCCGCCTCTGACCCCCTTGCACTTGGCTAAACACATGGGAGGACAAGGAGAGGAAGCAGAGGTTACTTTCACGTGTCCGACTTACTATGAGTTTGTGTGATTGGACAACCATTTTTATTCTAATTTACATTTTGTACAGGATACCTATTTGGCCTTGACCTGAAATTGAATCCCCATTAACTTGAATGCCGGAACATTCCACCTGTACCACAGCACCGCCTTCAGGTTGGGAGGTTCCACTACAGGAGAGTAGCCTTAATAAAAAGGGACAGTTCACCTGCAATAGAGGACTGCTTTGCTATTACACAATACAGTATCTTGTCGTCTCCATGTGTGAGATTGGTCTTCATAAAGGGGATACACACAACAGTGGAATAAGAAAAACTACTTAAACAAAATGAAAACAAAATAATAAAGCATTGATCCCCCGTGCATCCCGCAAAGGCGGAGGTGTTGCTAACATTTACGATAGCAAATTTCAACTTACAAAACCCCCCCCCCCCCCCCCCCCCCCCCAGGTGTTTTTGTCTTTTGAGCTTCTAGTCATGAAATCTATGCGGCCAACTCAATCACTTTTTATATCTACTGTTAAACAGGCCTCCTGGGCCATATACAGCATTCCTCACTGAGTTCCTATCAGACCTTGTAGTCATGGCAGATAAAGTTACCAAAAATGTGAATATTAATATTCACATGGAAAAGTGCACAGACCCACTCCAAAAGGCTTTCGGAGCCATCATCGACTCAGTGGCTTTTGTCCAACATGTCTCTGGACCTAGACACCGTCACAGTCATACGCTGGACCTAGTTTTGTCCCGTGGAATAAATGTTGTGGATCTTAATGTTTTTCCTCATAATCCTGGACTATCGGACCACCCTTTTATTATGTTTGCAGACTCGGTCTCAACCATTAAGTCTTTACTGAAGACTCATCTCTTCAGTGGGTCATATGATTGAGTGTAGTCTGGCCCAGGAGTGTGAAGGTGAACGGAAAGGCACTGGAGCAACAAACCACCCTTGCTGTCTCTGCCTGGCCGGTCCCCCTCGCTCCAATGTGATTCTCTGCCTCTGACCCTATTACAGGGGCTGAGTCACTGGCTTACTGGGGCTCTTCCATGCCGTCCCTAGGAGGGGTGCGTCACTTGAGTGGGTTGAAGTCACTGACGTGATCTACCTGTTTGGGTTTGCGCCCCTCCTCGGGTTGTGCCGTGGGTGAGATCTTCGTGGACAAACTCAGCCTTGTCTCAGGATGGTAAGTTGGAGATATCCCTCTAGTGGTGTGGGGGCTGTGCATTGACAAAGTGGGTAGGATTATATCCTCCTCCCGTCTCCTGACCCCTCCTGTCTCAGCCTCCAGTATTTATGCTGCAATAGTTTTTTGGGGGGGCTAGGGTCAGTCTGTTATATCTGGAGTATTTATCCTGTCTTATCCAGTGTCCTGTGTGAATTTAAGTATGCTCTTTCCAATTCTCTCTTTGAGGACCTGAGCCCTAGGACCATGCCTGAGGACTACCTGGAATGATGACTGCTTGCTGTCCCCAGTCCACCTGGCCGTGCTGCTGCTCCAGTTAACTGTTCTGCCTGCGGCTATGGAACCCTGACCTGTTCACCGGACGTTCTACCTGTCCCAGACCTGCTGTTTTCAACTCTCTAGAGACAGCAGGAGTGGTAGAGATACTCTTATTGATCGGCTATGAAAAGCCAACTGACATTTACTCCTGAAGTGCTGACCTGTGTCACCCTCGACAGCCACTGTGATTATTATTATTTGACCCTGCTGGTTAAATATGAACATCTTGGCCATGTTCTGTTATAATCTCCACCCGGCCCAGCCAAAAAAGCACTGGCCACCCCTCATAGCCTGGTTCCTCTCTAGGTTTCTTCCTAGGTCCTGGCCTTTCTAGGGAGATTTTTCCTAGCCTCCGTGCTTCTACACCTGCATTGCTTGCTGTTTGGGGTTTTATGCTGGGTTTCTGTACAGCACTTTGAGATATCAGCTGATGTAAGAAGGGCTTTATAAATACATTTGAAATTTGATTGATTTCACAATAAAAGCATAATTTCCAAACATACAGTAATTTTACACTAAGAACATAAAAATATAAATAATATAAATACATTTGCCTTTTTTTCTCTCTCTCTTCTTGAACCTGTTTCTTTAGTGGAGAACAGTGAACCCAGCGCAGGGTTAGGGCAAGACGAGATCCTCTGAAGCAGCAGAATTAAATAATACCAGTCTGATAAATACACACGACACTGGCTGAGATATTTCCCTTTGACATTGTCCTGTCCAGCATGGTTCCAACAAGAATGCTTAGCTCCACTCCGCTAGACTCAGAAGTGTGTGAAGGGTCAACCTGTCTTTTAAAAAGCAAATGCAGTGTTCACACCCCTTGACTTTTTTCCACATTTTTGTTGTTATAGCCTTAATTTAAAATTAATTTGAGATTTTTCACTAGCCTACACACAATACCCCATCATGTCAAAAGTTTAATTATGTTTTTTGAAATTTGTACAAATTAATAAAAAAATAAATAAATGAAAATGTCAAGTATTCAACTCCTTTGGTATGGCAAGCCTAAAGTTCAGGAGTAAAAATGTGCTTAAGTCAGATAAGCTGCATGGACTCACTCTGTAATTATGTTTGATGATTGAATGATGTCAACATGATTTTTTAAATGACTACATCATCTCTGTACCCCACACATACAGATACAGTAAGGGACCCTCAGTCCAGCAGTGAATTTCAACCACAAAGACCAGGGAGGTTTTCAAGTGACTCGCAAAGAAGGGCAACCGTTGGTAGATTGGTCAAATTAATAAAAGCAGACATTGAATATCTCTTTGAGCATGGTGAAATTATGAATTACACTTTGGATGGTGTATCAATGCACCCAGTCACTACAAAGATACAGGCTTCCTTCCCAACTCAGTTGCCGGAGAGGAAGGAAATCGCTCAGTGATTTCACCATGACGCCAATGGCTACTTTAAAACTGTTAGTTGAATGGCTGTGATAGGAGGAAACTGAGAATAAATCAACAACGTAGTTACTCCAATACTAACCTAATTGAAAAGAGTGAAAAGGAGGAAGCCTGTACAGAATACAAATATTCCAAAACATGCATCCTGTTTGCAACAAGGTACTAAAGTAATACTGAAAAAAATGTGGCAAAGCAATTCAATTTTTGTCCTGAATTTTTGTCCAAATCCAACACATTACCGAGTATCACTCTCCATATTTTCAAGTATAGTAGTGTCTACATCATGTTATGGGTATGCTTGTAATCGTTAAACACTGGGGAGTTTTTCAGGATAAAAACAAAAAATGTCTCAGGCAAAATCCTAAAGGAAAACCTGGTTCTGTCTGCTTTCCAACAGACACTGGGAGAATAATTCACCTTTCAGCAGGACAATAACAAAACACAAGGCCAAATCTAAACTAGAGTTGCTTGTCAAGAAGAGAGCGAATGTTCCCGAGTGGCCCGAGTAACAGTTTTGACTTGAATCTGATTTGAAAATCTATGGCAAGACCTGAACATGGCTGTTTAGCACGGATCGACAACCAATTTGACAGAGCGTGAAGAATTTTGAATATAATAATGTGCCCATATTGCACAATCCAGGTGTGGAAATCTCTTAGCGACTTACCCAGAAGTCACAGCTGTAATCCCCGAGCTGAGGTACAAATCTGTCGTTCCGCCCCTGTTCCTAGGCCGTCATTGAAAATAAGAATTTGTTCTTAACTGACTTGCCAAGTTAAATAAAGGTAAAATAAAAAATATACAGCTGTAATCACTTCCAAAAGGAGCTTCTACAAAGTATTGACTAAAGGGGTGTGAATACTTATGTAAATTAGATATTTCAGTATTTAAATTTTCAATCAAATGTGCAAACATTTAAAAAAAACATGTTTTCACTTTGTCATTATTGGGTAGTGTTTGTAGATGGGGAAAAAAACAAGATATTTCATACATTTTTTTGAATAAGGCTGTAACGTAACAAAATGTGGAATAAGTCAAGAACAGAATACTTTCTGAAGGCCCTGTACATCACAGAGTAAGTAGTATACAGAGACGTTGTGTCTACAGAGCCTTCTGAAGGCCCTGTACATCACAGGGTAAGTAGTATACAGAGACGTTGTGTCTACAGAGCCTTCTGAAAGTATTCAAGTATTTGTATATACAGTGTAGTTTGAAAGAGAGCAGAGTTGGGGACAATAGGAACGTGGACACTTGACTTCTAAGAGCAGGACGATTTGCGGGCAGAGTAAAATTACATGTTATCAATATTTATTTCCTGTCGATGTCGGAGTCTAAACTATAGTCATACATTTTCATGGAAAGACTTACACACCGTGCTTCTCTGCCCAATAGATACTTTGCATTCAGAAAGTATTCAGACCCCTTGACTTTTCCCTCATTTTGTTACATTACAGCCTTATTCTGAAATGGATTAAATAGTTCTCTCCTCATCAATCTACACACAAAACCCCATAATGACATCACAATACCCCATAATGACATCACAATACCCCATAATGACATCACAACAGGTTTAGACATACCTTATTTACATAAGTATTCAGACCCTTTGCTATGAGACTCGAAAATTGACCTCAGGTGCATCTTGTTTCCATTGATCATCCTTGAGATGTTTCTACAACTTGATTGGAGTCCACCTGTGGTAAATTCAATTGATTGGACATGATTTGGAAAAGCACACACCTGTCTATATAAGGTTCCACAGTTGACAGTGCATGTCAGAGCAAAAGGAATTGTCCGTAGAGCTCCGAGACAGGATTGTGTCGAGGCACAGATCTGGGGAATGTACTGAAACATTTCTGCAGCATTGAAGGTCCCCATGAACATAGTGGCCTCCATCATTCTTAAATGAAAGAAGTTTGGAACCACCAAGACTCTTCCTAGAGCTGGCCGCCTGGCCAAACTGAGCAATCAGGGGAGAAGGGCCTTGGTCAGGGAGGTGACAAAGAACCCGATGGTCAGTCTGACAGAGCTCTAGAGTTCCTCTGTGAAGATGGGAGAACCTTCCAGAAGGACAACCATCTCTGCAGCACCCCACCAAATCAGGCCTTTATGGTCGAGTGGCCAGACGGAAGCCACTCCTAAAGTAAAAGGCACCTGACAGTCCAGCTGGAGTTTGCCAAAAGGAACCTAAAGACTCTCAGACCATGAGAAACAAGATTCTCTGGTCTGATGAAACCAAGATTGAAGTCTTTGGCCTGAGTGCCAAGTGTCACGTCTGGAGGAAACCTGGCACCATCCCTACGGTGAAGCATGGTGGTGGCAGCAGCAACAACCCTAAGCACACAGCCAAGACAATGCAGGAGTGGCTTCGGGACAAGTCTCTGAATGTCTTGAGAGGATCTGAGAGAAGAATGGAAGAAAGTCCCCAAATACAGGTGTGCCAAGCTTGTAGCATCATACCCAAGAAGTCTCGAGGCTGTGATCGCTACCAAAGGTGCTTCATCAAAGTACTGAGTAAAGGGTCTGAATACTTACGTAAAATGTGAGTTTATTTGTAATACATTTGCAAAAAAAAACGTTAAAATATATTTTTTGCCTTGTCATTACGGGGTATTGTGATGTCATTACGGGGTATTGTGATGTCATTACGGGGTATTGTGATGTCATTACGGGGTATTGTGTGTAGATTGATGAGGGGAATAAAAACAATTCCATCCATTTTAGAATAAGTCTAATGTAACAAAATGTGGACAATGAATGAATGGATCTGAATGAACTGTATATACACCGTCTACCAGGGGAGTCTAATTCAGTCCACGGAGGGCCGAGTGTCGGCTGATATTCACTCCCCCCTTAAAGCAGGGCTGTCACATAGCGTTTCTAATAGACCTACATTTACACAGTTCCTTGACTGTGTCCAGCTCACTATTAAATCACTGAAATTAAAGCTGGACAGTCAGGGAGTATTACAAATTCCAGAAACGATGGTTAGAGGACTATCTTTTTACGAATTTTGACAGCGAGGAAATCTACTTCCAGTGCGGCCCCTGGGGGGGGGAAATTATTTTTTTCCCTATTTTTTTCCCCCCCAGACAGTAGTTTAGAAAGTGGTGCTCATCCATTTCATATGATATGTTACGTCCTTCAATGAGGCCGAGTTACCCAAAAGCTTTGCACCGTCTGTCGACGCCGAGATCATCATTCACACGTAGCCGCCAAAGGATGCGATCTTAGCGCTACCAAACTTCCAGGAAACTCACCCGCCATTAGTTAACGTACTTTTGATCAAATGTAACCCGTAAAAATGATTAGATTCACCACCTATCTATGGAACATAGCTCTCAGGTCCGTTTGAGATTATATTATGTCAAAAAAATCAATGGGTGTTTATCATTATTTAAGTCAGAAAATAAAATTGACCAAATCACAGATTGTCCCTTTAATATCCACTGGCTACACGGCTAAACTGATCAGAAGTTAGCCGTGTCTCTCATTTGGCCTTGGGGAGTGTGTGTGGTGGGGGGGGGGGGGGTACTGCTGGCTTTCAGATCACTTTTTGACGCATGCACATAACCGTCCGCTGCAGAAAATGGACTTCTGTATTTCTGGCGGCCATTCCATTTAAAAACGAACATGGGACAATTCATAATGTCAATGGTTTACCAACCAAACGTTAAGATTCCAGTAGGAATGAAAGCTGTAAACTGCAGGATACATTGAACAGTCGGGAACAGTCTAGTCCAATCAGAACAGTCCAATCCACAGATGAGTAGTCAACTGACTGTTCTTTGGCAGGGTGATAGACTACATCCCTCCCCCTCTTCCAGCAGTGTTAGTAAGAGGCCACTGATGCACTACCAATGCATTGCACAAGGAAATGGGTTCAGGGCAGCACACGATGAGACAGTATGACAACCATAGAAATGGTGTCACTTCTATTCTAGAACAGACTTCTATTCTATGTCTCTGATGAGAACAGATACCATATATACAGTACAGTAGGATTGAGGTATGTGGGTCTGGGCTCAGAGAGGAGGAGTGGGAAGACTGTTTGACCAGGGCCCCAGGGCCAGTGGCACCATATCGGGGTGGAGGTCCAGAGAAAAACAGCCATTTATTATCCTCCACTCAACTTTCTCACTCCGATGAGGACAAGACAGGGTACGGTTCACCGGGACCGTGGAGGGGCTGAGAACAAGGGGAAGGAGGGTACAGTTCACTGGGACCGTGGAGGAGCTGAGAACAAGGGGAAGGAGGGTACAGTTCACCGGGACCGTGGAGGAGCTGAGAACAAGGGGAGGGAGGGTACAGTTCACTGGGACCGTGGAGGGGCTGAGAACAAGGGGAAGGAGGGTAGCTGGAGTTTGATAGCTTCATTTGGTCATCTTCACATTCCTTGAACCACAAACACTCTCTCACACACACACACACTATCCTCTCTTGGCTTTTACCCTTCTCTCTCCACTCCTTCCTCCCAGTCACTGTCCAGTAGTAACCCCCTCTTCAGTCATCGTCCGGGACCTCTGTCTTGATGTTGCTAGGCACCCCTCCGGTCCGGGACAGAGCCAGGATGGTATGGTTGACTGCAGCCATCTCCACAGCCAGAGAGATGGGGTCCTGGTGGTCAGTACCATCGTCCTGGAAGAAAGGGGGGGAGAGAAACATAGAAAGTAACACGTTTATTTATAATCTAATTTTAGTTAGGAAGTCTGAGAGGGACTTGTTACTTCACACGATTTTTTACGTGATACGCACTTCGCAGTCACGTTCTATGAGCTTGTGTGGCCTACCACTTCTCGGCTGAGCCGTTGTTGCTCCTAGATGTTTCCACTTCACAATAACAGCACTTACAGTTGACCGGGGCAGCTGTAGCAGAGCAGACATTTGACAAACTGACTTATTGGAAAGGTGTCATCCTATGCCACGTTGAAAGTCACGGAGCTCTTCAGTAAGGTCATTCTGCTGCCAATGTTTGTCTACGGAGATGTCTGTGTGCTCGATTTTATACAGGCGTGGCTGAAATAGCCGAATCAACTCATTTGAAGGTGTCCACATACTGTACTATAGACATACTTTTGTATTTACAGTGTAGTTTGTAAGAGAGCAGAGTTGAGGACAATAGGAACGTGGACATGACTTGAGCTACACTTTGACCAACTTCTAAGAGCAGGACGATTTGCGGGCAGAGTAAAATACATGTTATCAATATTTATTTCCTGTCGATGTCGGAGTCTAAACTATATGCATACATTTTCATGGAAAGACCAACACACCGTGCTTCTCTGCCCAAAACATACCAGGAATGATTCAAACCTAGACTTGTTCCTCATTTTGTTACGTTACAGCCTTATTCTAAAATGGATGACATAGTTCTCTCCTCCTCAATCTACACACACACACACACACAACACCTCATAATGACGAAGCACATTTTTTTGATATATAAAACAAAGTACTGAGTAAAGGGTCTGAATACTTGTTAGTTTTACATATATATATAAAATAACAAGTATTCAGACTTACATTTCAGTTATTTTTTTCACTCTTGATGAAGTACAGCGTTACCATAATGATGTCTAATCTACAGTAATGTGGATCTGACGACCGAAACGCATCAATAATAAAATATTCATCGAATAATATTACAGAATACTAACTATATTTGAGCATAAAAACTAAATTTGCTTTTTATATTGGTGTACTTTGAAAAAAAATATTAATATTGGTTTAAAACTAATTATGAACATGCCACAAGTTACGGTAATCAGAACGGATTAAAATGAACATGTACAGTGACTATACAAAACATTAGGAACACCTGCTCCACGACCGACTAACCAGGTACAACTCAATATTAGAAAAGGTGTTTTTAATGTTTGATATACTCAGTGTAATCAAAACGTTATTTTACGATGTAATAACTTGTGTATCTTACGGTGTTACAGTAAAAACTAATTTTTGGAAAATGTGCAGAAATAAATTCAAATCTGAACAGGTAAGAAAATTAAATTTAAAACAGACAATAATTAGATCTACCACAAAAAAACTTCATTTAAAAAAAATTAACCAAGAGTAATACCAAGATTGTGAGAATCACCCATTCTGGTTCATTTCCAACAGTCTGAAAAGGCTGTCCACTTTGTTCACATGTTGAAATCAAGAGGCCTACCGTATGTCTCATAATTAGTTGTCAATTCATATTATAAATTGTGTTTTATGCGTATTGCACATTTATAAAACACAAACTAGACAGCTAGTATAACAGTGTTTGGCTAGAACACTGCTAACATCGTACCATAATGCTGCGGGCAACAAACTGAGCACTCCTTTTCCACAAGCAATGTTCATTGATACTCTGGGTTTCAGTTGTGTCTGTTCTGTACGCAACTTGAGGAGTTGAGACATAAAAAAAAGGGTATCACAGTAAAATAACATCTCTGTCGTCTTTGTTGTTGTGAGTGGAATGTGGAGGGGCTGTGTGTGTGTGTGTGTGTGTGTGTATAAACCGAAAGCAAGAGGTTCCACTCTTCGCCAAAATCTGTGCGTTTCTATGGCTTATTATGGACCTAAGCTTGGTCGCCTGTTTTCCCGACTTTGGGGACAACGACTCCCATTGTTTAGGGCAGAGACATGGGCATCTCGTCATTATACACAGATCTCTGGTGTGAATTGGAAGGTGTTCACAGCACAGAGGAGCAAAGAACACCAGACCAATAAGACAACATTAGTGGACATACACCATTTAAAAAAAAACAATTACAAAAAAATGTACTTGATTCTTGAGATACGATATTCCAAATCCCTGAGCAAAAATATACACTCAAATGAATCGAATTAATTTGAAAATCGCCCAGCCCTAAGAGGTAGGCTAGTGAACATGAACCAACCTGTGACTAGGACCTCCGCTTTTAATTCACTAGATGACAACTACACACACAAAAAAATTAATTTAATTTAGTTTTTAAATCAGCGAGACTAAACAAATATTTTCATCCCGAAGTTGTCTGCTCGACTGCCCACTCCCAACCGTGGCATGAAAAATGCCAACCTCGCCACAAAGATATCCGTCCAGGGCCTGTGGGTCCGCCAGACATCTCACAAGAATGCAGCCCTCTCTCTCTCCTCTGAATCAAATTTTTTGTCAGAAACGTACTAAATAAAATACAGTTTGATTTGGTTCTGGCTCCATACCTGTGTGGGTGAAGTGGGCTCCATACCTGTGTGGGTGAAGTGGGCTCCATACCTGTGTGGGTGAAGTGGGCTCCATACCTGTGTGGGTGAAGTGGGCTCCATACCTGTGTGGGTGAAGTGGGCTCCATACCTGTGTGGGTGAAGTGGGCTCCAGCCTGTAGAAGCCAAAGGGCCTGGCCATGGGTCTCTTGTCGAAGTAGGGCAGGTCACAGGCCTGTTCTGTGTAGTCCCCTCCATCGATGTCGTCGCTGTTGGAATGTCCTCCAGGACTCTGGACGTCTATCCAATGGCTCTGCAGGATCGTGGCTTCTTGAGAAAAAAAAAAAAAAACAGAGGGCCGGTTATTATGACACAAAAACATTCCATCCCCTCGGATAGGTCAACGGGTGAGGAGGACAAAGACAAAAGGAGCATCCTGTTTCTGCATAGGTCTCCGTTATTTAGTGACGGGGCATAGGAACAGGCTTTTACGTTCCGGCGTAAACCGCCTTCGTCAGAGCCTTATGACCTAGTCGACTCCCCACAACTTCCTGAGTGTTACTGTCTTTGACCTCCAGCCAGGTGAAAGGTCATGACACCCTGTGGATGGTTATGTCACTACATGAACATTATCATTATAGTTGGAATCTAGAATTCTCAAGGGAACGCCACAGCTGAAATACACAGGAAAAATCTGTCAATTAAACTCATTTTATAATGGCCTTTTTTTTACATCAGCAGTTGACAGATACCCAACCTAAACCCCAAACAGCAAGCAATGCAGAGGCAGAAACACAGGTAGCAGGAAAAACTTCCTGGATGGAAGAAACCTAGAGAGGAACCAGGCACCAAGGGCTGGCCAGTCCTCTACTGGCTGTACAGGGTAGACCAGAGGAACCAGGCTTCATTATATAACAGACCCAGCGTCGCCCAGCCCACGTAACCAACGACGACAGAGAAACCCAGCCCACGTAACCAACGACGACAGAGAAACCCAGCCCACGTAACCAACGACGACAGAGAAACCCAGCCCACGTAACCAACGACGACAGAGAAACCCAGCCCACATAACCAACGACGACAGAGAAACCCAGCCCACGCAACCAACGACGACAGAGAAACCCAGCCCACGTAACCAACGACGACAGAGAAACCCAGCCCACGTAACCAACGACGACAGAGAAACCCAGCCCACGTAACCAACGACGACAGAGAAAACCAGCCCACGTAACCAACGGCGACAGAGAAACCCAGCCCACGTAACCAACGGCGACAGAGAAACCCAGCCCACGTAACCAACGCCGACAGAGAAACCCAGCCCACGTAACCAACGACGACAGAGAAACCCAGCCCACGTAACCAACGACGACAGAGAAACCCAGCCCACGTAACCAACGACGACAGAGAAACCCAGCCCACGTAACCAACGACGACAGAGAAACCCAGCCCACGTAACCAACGGCGACAGAGAAACCCAGCCCACGTAACCAACGACAACAGAGAAACCCTGCCCACGTAACCAACGACGACAGAGAAACCCAGCCCACGTAACCAACGACGACAGAGAAACCCAGCCCACGTTACCAATATTAGCTCGTCTCTTGATCTCCTTGCGTCGGTTGGCAAACCAGTTGTAGACTTTAAGAGAGCTGACTCTCTCCAGGTCCGATAGCTTCTTCCCTGAAATAAAATAACATTCAGGAGATTAGATCATTCCAGATTATTCCAAACAGTAAATTATATCCCAAAGGGCAACGTACACTGAAAAAATAAACGCAACATGTAAAGTGTCGGTCTCATGTTTCATGAGCTGAAATAAAAGATCCCAGAAATGTTCCACACGCACAAAAATCTCATTTCTCTGAAATGTGGCGCACTCGTTTGTTTACATCCCTGTTAGTGAGAATTTCTCTTTTGCCAAGAAAAACCTTCCACTTGACAGGTGTGGCATATCGAGAAGCTTGTATGTCAGGTGTATGGTGTGGTGCTGTCTGATGTCAACGTTGTGCTGGAGGTGGGGTTATGGTATGGTCAGGCATAAGTTACGGACAACGAGCACAATTGCATTTCATCGATTGCAATTTGAATGCACAGAGATACCCGTGACAAGATCCTGAGGCCCATTGTCGTGCCATTCATCCACGTCATGTTTCAGCATGATAATTCACAGCCCCATGTCTCAAGGATATGTGCACAATACCTGGAAGCTGAAAATGTCCCAGTTCTTCCACTGCCTGCATACTCACCAGACATGTCACTCATTGAGCATGTTTGGGATGCTCTGGATCAATGTGTACGACAGCGTGTTCCAGTTCCCACCAATATCCAGCAACTTCACACAGTCATTGAAGAAGAGGAGTGGGACAACATTCCACAGGTGACAATCAACAGCCGGACCAACTCTAAGGAGATGTGGAGCGCTGCCTGAGGCAAATGGTGGTCACACCAGATTCTGACGGGTTCTCTGATCCATAGCCCTACTTTTTATCTGAATCCGTGACCAACCGTATCCGTGACCAACCGCATCCGTGACCAACAGCATCCGTGACCAACAGCATCCGTGACCAACAGCATCCGTGACCAACAGATGCATATCTGTATTCCCAGTCATGTGAAATCCATAGATTAGGGTCTAATGAATTTATTTCCATTGACTTGATTTCCTCATATGAACTGTAACTTGAAATTGTAAGATGTTGCATTTATATCTTTGTTCAGTTTACATTTATTTGTACATTTAGGTATTTTACAGACTCACAACCACTACACTACAGTCGCAGGTAGCTGGGCAGGACAACCACTACACTACAGTCACAGGAAGCTAGGCAGGACAACCACTACACTACAGTCACAGGAAGCTAGGCAGGACAACCACTACACTACAGTCACAGGAAGCTAGGCAGGACAACCACTACACTACAGTCACAGGAAGCTAGGCAGGACAACCACTACGCTACAGTCACAGGCAGCTAGGCAGGACAACCACCACACTACAGTCACAGGAAGCTAGGCAGGACAACCACCACACTACAGTCACAGGAAGCTAGGCAGGACAACCACCACACTACAGTCACAGGAAGCTAGGCAGGACAACCACTACACTACAGTCACAGGAAGCTAGGCAGGACAACCACTACACTACAGTCACAGGCAGCTGGGCAGGACAACCACTACACTACAGTCACAGGCAGCTGGGCAGGACAACCACTACACTACAGTCACAGGCAGCTGGGTGGGACAACCACTACACTACAGTCACAGGCAGCTGGGTGGGACAACCACTACACTACAGTCACAGGCAGCTGGGCGGGACAACCACCACACTACAGTCACAGGAAGCTAGGCAGGACAACCACTACACTACAGTCACAGGCAGCTGGGCAGGACAACCACTACACTACAGTCACAGGAAGCTAGGCAGGACAACCACCACACTACAGTCACAGGAAGCTAGGCAGGACAACCACTACACTACAGTCACAGGAAGATAGGCAGGACAACCACTACACTACAGTCACAGGCAGCTGGGCAGGACAACCACTACACTACAGTCACAGGCAGCTGGGTGGGACAACCACTACACTAGTGTCACAGGCAGCTGGGTGGGACAACCACTACACTACAGTCACAGGTAGCTGGGCAGGACAACCACTACACTACAGTCACAGGAAGTAGTTAAGCATCTATCAGCTAAATCAGGCCTAGTAACAAAGGCCAGAACAACAGTAAGGTGGACAGAATACCTGGTTTCTGGATGACAGCGTTGCAGGCGTTAGAGATCTCCTCTCTCTTAGCTTCGTCCGGGTACTGGTTGTCATTGAAGTAGCTGAGGAGAAGAGGTGGCCATCTCAAAACACAGATATAGCCAGCCGGTGTTCCCGAATATCACCCTATTCTCTACGTAGTGCACTACTTTAGAGCAGAGCCCACTCCTCCCTATCCCCTCAGTCATCTATGCACTCTCTCCCTCTCCTCATCACAGCCAGACATTATTTCCTCCGGGTAAAGATGCTCTCCTCTCACCCCCTCTGCTCGCTCCTCACCTCTTCTCATCACAGCCAGACATTATTTCCTCCGGGTAAAGATGCTCTCCTCTCACCCCCTCTGCTCGTTCCTCACCTCTCCATCACAGCCAGACATTCTTTCCTCCAGGTAAAACGACTTCCTCTGCGTAGCCGGAAGATTCCTGGGGCGGTACTTATATGGGGTGTGGTCTGTCTCCACTCCATTTCCTCCATAGCCATGGGGGCGGGGCGCATGTTTAGAGTGGCACCTGGAGGAGCCAATAGCGGGAAAGCATTAACTCACAACGCGTCTCGTTTTTCACTAGACACCAAATGAAACCAAAAGAGGTACTATCTGAACTTCCGTCCAAATAGAAACAATTGTTTTTGTCCCCAATGCAGAATGTTTTAAAACCTTTTGCTCAAATGAATAGGACCCAGCATCAGAGCGGTATTACGGAGACTGTCATTAAGTGATACCTGCAGTATTATTGATTGTGAAGGACTGTGTGGGGACTAGATTGGGTTGGGTAGAGGTGGCCAGTCTTTGATTAATAAGGTGTTGGGTAGAGGTGGCCAATCATTCCATAATTACTGTGAAGTTAATGCTGAATAATTTGGCAGAGTTCCACAGAAGAACATGATTTAGCAGAGGACAAGGATGGTACACCGAGACACAGACAGAGAGAGACAGAGAAACAGAGAGAGACACACAGACAGAGACACACAGAGACACACAGACAGAGACACACAGAGACACACAGACACACGGACAGACAGAGACACACACGGACAGACAGAGACACACACGGACAGACAGAGACACACACGGACAGACAGAGACACACACGGACAGACAGAGACACACACAGACAGACAGAGACACAGACAGACAGAGACATACACAGACACACACACAGACAGACAGAGACACAGAGACAGACAGAGACACAGAGACAGACAGAGACACAGAGACAGACAGAGACACAGAGACAGACAGAGACACAGAGACAGACAGAGACACAGAGACAGACAGAGACACAGAGACAGACAGAGACACAGAGACAGACAGAGACACAGAGACAGACAGAGACAGACAGAGACACAGAGACAGACAGAGACACAGAGACAGACAGAGACACAGACAGAGAGAAAGACAGAGAGACACACGGGTACCTGGGGAGGTCTTTTCTAGCTGGTACCAGTGGTAGAAAGCTCTCTTCTTCTGTTCACTGAGGTCAGAGCCGTGTTGAAGCAACCAATGAGAGATCCTGCTCTGACTGATTCCTGGAACACACACACACGGTTAGAGGTAGCAGTCCTACCAACCAATAATAATGTACCTGCCAGTGAGACTCTACACATAGCCAGGAGAAGTCCTCAATGAAGCTAATGTATCCCCATCACATCAGCTAATGTATCCCCATCACATCAGCTAATGTACCCCCATCACATCAGCTAATGTAGCCCCCATCACATCAGCTAATGTAGCCCCCATCACATCAGCTAATGTAGCCCCCATCACATCAGCTAATGTAGCCCCCATCACATCAGCTAATGTAGCCCCCATCACATCAGCTAATGTAGCCCCCATCACATCAGCTAATATAGCCCCCATCACATCAGCTAATATAGCCCCCATCACATCAGCTAATGTAGCCCCCATCACATCAGCTAATATAGCCCCCATCACATCAGCTAATATAGCCCCCATCACATCAGCTAATGTAGCCCCCATCACATCAGCTAATGTAGCCCCCATCACATCAGCTAATGTAGCCCCCATCACATCAGCTAATGTAGCCCCCATCACATCAGCTAATGTAGCCCCCATCACATCAGCTAATATAGCCCCCATCACATCAGCTAATGTAGCCCCCATCACATCAGCTAATATAGCCCCCATCACATCAGCTAATGTAGCCCCCATCACATCAGCTAATGTAGCCCCCATCACATCAGCTAATGTAGCCCCCATCACATCAGCTAATGTAGCCCCCATCACATCAGCTAATATAGCCCCCATCACATCAGCTAATGTAGCCCCCATCACATCAGCTAATGTAGCCCCCATCACATCAGCTAATATAGCCCCCATCACATCAGCTAATGTAGCCCCCATCACATCAGCTAATGTAGCCCCCATCACATCAGCTAATGTAGCCCCCATCACATCAGCTAATGTAGCCCCCATCACATCAGCTAATATAGCCCCCATCACATCAGCTAATATAGCCCCCATCACATCAGCTAATGTAGCCCCCATCACATCAGCTAATGTAGCCCCCATCACATCAGCTAATGTAGCCCCCATCACATCAGCTAATGTAGCCCCCATCACATCAGCTAATGTAGCCCCCATCACATCAGCTAATGTAGCCCCCATCACATCAGCTAATGTAGCCCCCATCACTGCAGCTAATGTAGAAGTTAAAGCTGTGTACACTTCCAAATACTGTGCCAAATCCTATGTGAAGAATGCAACAAAGATGCAGAATCTGGCCACGTGCATACAGTTCCCTCAGCGCTCACAACAAGCAACCTCTGACAAAAGTCCCTCTACTTCCATTCGAGGTGAAAATGATGAATCAGACACCTTATCGATAGCAACAGCTCAATGGAGGAACGTAGTCAGAGAAATGCTGATGAAAGTCTTGCTCGAGCTGTGTATGTAACTGGTTCACCTCTGATGCTCACAGGCAATGTGTGTTGGAAGAGATTTCTGAATGTTCTTCGCCCAGCATACACCCCTCCAACCAGACATGCTTTATCTACTCATTTGCTGGATGCAACAGAGTTCAACAGAGTTCAAGTGAAGACACAGAGACAGACAGAGACAGACAGAGACACAGACAGAGAGAAAGACAGAGAGACACACGGGTACCTGGGGAGGTCTTTTCTAGACATGCTTTATCTACTCATTTGCTGGATGCAACAGAGTTCAACAGAGTTCAAGTGAAGGTCAAGCAAATCCTAGAGAAAGCAGACTGTATTGCAATCATCTCTGATGGGTGGTCGAATGTTCGTGGGCAAGAAATAATGAACTACATCATCTCCGAACCCTCAACCAGTATTCTGCAAAAGCACAGACACAAGGGACAACAGACACACCGGTCTCTACATTGCAGATGAGCTGAAGCCAGCCAATGACCTTGGACCACAGAAGGTATTTGCACTGGGTGACAGACAATGCTGTGAACATGACAGCTGATTGGTCTAAAGTGGGAGGAGTCCTACCCTCACATCACACCCATTGGCTGTGCTGCTCATATGCATTGAATCTGCTCCTCAAGGACGTCATGGCACTGAAAACAATGGATACACTCTACAAGAGAGCCAAGGAAATGGTTAGGCATGTGAAGGGTCATCAAGTTGTAGCAGTAATCTACCCCACCAAGCAAAGTGAGAAGAATAAGAGCACCACATTGAAGCTGCACAGCAACACCTGTTGGGGGGGGTGTCATGTTTGACAGTCTCCTGGAGGGGAAGGAGTCTCTCCAAGAAATGGTCATATCACAGTCTGCCGATATGGACAGCCCCATCAAGAGGATGCTCCTGGGTGATGTATTTTGGGAGAGAGTGGTAAGCAGCCTGAAACCTATAGCAGTAGCCATTGCATGGATTGAGGGAGACAATGCCATCCTGTCTGATGTTCAGACTCTGCTTGCAGATGTAAGAGAAGAAGTCTGTACTGCCCTGCCCACTTCACTGTTGCTCCAAGCAGAGGAAACTGCAGTTCTGAAACACATCAAAAAGTGTGAAGACTTCTGCCTGAAGCCCATACATGCCACAGAGTACATGTTGGACCCCAAGTATGCTGGCAAGAGCATCCCGTCTGGTGCAGAGATCAACAAGGCCTATGGTGTCATCACTACTGTGTCTCGCCACCTTGGCCTGGATGAGGGCAAGGTTCTTGGCAGTCTGGCGTAGTACACTTCCAAGCAAGGGCTTTGGGATGGAGATGCAATATGGCAGTCGTGCCAACATATTTCATCAGCCACCTGGTGGAAGGGACTTTATGGATCTGAGGCTCTTTCCCCTGTTGCCTCCATCAGCCGCCTCAGAGCGCAACTGGTCCTTGTTTGGGAACACACACACCAAAAACCGGCTGACCAATTAAAGGGTTAAAAAATTGGTGGCCATGCAGGCAAATTTGAGGCTTTTTGAGCCTGACAACGAGCCATCTTCAACAAGGTTGGAAAGTGACAGTGAAGATGAGGCCTCAGAGTCTGATATTCAAGAGGTGGACATTGAGGAGGTCCAGGGAGAAGGCATGGAAGCCTGAGGGGAAGACAACCAAAGCTTTAGTTTCTAGACTATCATTTTACAGATGTATGTTGAAAACGTTTTTGGGAGATGCGATGGATCATTGGGGATCATTCAATATTCCAATATATTTTGTTGTTCAGTGAAATCATCCCATGTGAAGAGTCAACTCAATTAAAGTTCAATTCGTAACTAAATAATTTATTTTTATTTTTTCTAGATTTAATCATTTGCAATTATGTCTATTTATGAGGTAAAAGGTTTATGTTTCTGTCTCCATATGATATGGTAAATATATCCAATGCAAAAAACATCTACATTTAAATGGTATTAATTTGCATACATTTCTGTTAATTCCCACAGAACATTTCCACCTCTGAATACTCCCCAAAATGTGCAACCCTAGCCATCACTACTGTAGCCCCATCACTACTGTAGCCGCCATCACTACTGTAGCCCCATCACTACTGTAGCCGCCATCACTACTGTAGCCGCCATCACTACTGTAGCCACATCACTACTGTAGCCCCATCACTACTGTAGCCGCCATCACTACTGTAGCCACATCACTACTGTAGCCCCATCACTACTGTAGCCCCATCACTACTGTAGCCCCATCACTACTGTAGCCCCATCACTACTGTAGCCACACCACTACTGTAGCCACATCACTACTGTAGCCCCATCACTACTGTAGCCACACCACTACTGTAGCCACATCACTACTGTAGCCCCATCACTACTGTAGCCAAATCACTACTGTAGCCCCATCACTACTGTAGCCAAATCACTACTGTAGCCCCATCACTACTGTAGCCAAATCACTACTGTAGCCCCATCACTACTGTAGCCAAATCACTACTGTAGCCCCATCACTACTGTAGCCAAATCACTACTGTAGCCCCATCACTACTGTAGCCAAATCACTACTGTAGCCACACCACTACTGTAGCCACATCACTACTGTAGCCCCATCACTACTGTAGCCACACCACTACTGTAGCCCCATCACTACTGTAGCCACACCACTACTGTAGCCCCATCACTACTGTAGCCCCATCACTACTGTAGCCACACCACTACTGTAGCCACACCACTACTGTAGCCACATCACTACTGTAGCCCCATCACTACTGTAGCCCCATCACTACTGTAGCCCCATCACTACTGTAGCCCCATCACTACTGTAGCCACACCACTACTGTAGCCAAATCACTACTGTAGCCCCATCACTACTGTAGCCACATCACTACTGTAGCCCCATCACTACTGTAGCCACACCACTACTGTAGCCACACCACTACTGTAGCCACATCACTACTGTAGCCACATCACTACTGTAGCCCCATCACTACTGTAGCCCCATCACTACTGTAGCCACACCACTACTGTAGCCACACCACTACTGTAGCCACATCACTACTGTAGCCACATCACTACTGTAGCCCCATCACTACTGTAGCCCCATCACTACTGTAGCCACACCACTACTGTAGCCAAATCACTACTGTAGCCACACCACTACTGTAGCCACATCACTACTGTAGCCAAATCACTACTGTAGCCCCATCACTACTGTAGCCACATCACTACTGTAGCCCCATCACTACTGTAGCCCCATCACTACTGTAGCCCCATCACTACTGTAGCCACACCACTACTGTAGCCCCATCACTACTGTAGCCACACCACTACTGTAGCCACACCACTACTGTAGCCACACCACTACTGTAGCCAAATCACTACTGTAGCCCCATCACTACTGTAGCCACACCACTACTGTAGCCACATCACTACTGTAGCCACACCACTACTGTAGCCAAATCACTACTGTAGCCACACCACTACTGTAGCCAAATCACTACTGTAGCCACACCACTACTGTAGCCACACCACTACTGTAGCCAAATCACTACTGTAGCCACACCACTACTGTAGCCAAATCACTACTGTAGCCACATCACTACTGTAGCCACACCACTACTGTAGCCACACCACTACTGTAGCCACACCACTACTGTAGCCCCACCACTACTGTAGCCCCATCACTACTGTAGCCCCATCACTACTGTAGCCCCATCACTACTGTAGCCCCATCACTACTGTAGCCCCATCACTACTGTAGCCCCATCACTACTGTAGCCCCATCACTACTGTAGCCCCATCACTACTGTAGCCCCATCACTACTGTAGCCCCATCACTACTGTAGCCCCATCACTACTGTAGCCCCATCACTACTGTAGCCACACCACTACTGTAGCCACACCACTACTGTAGCCCCATCACTACTGTAGCCCCATCACTACTGTAGCCACATCACTACTGTAGCCCCATCACTACTGTAGCCCCATCACTACTGTAGCCACATCACTACTGTAGCCACACCACTACTGTAGCCAAATCACTACTGTAGCCACACCACTACTGTAGCCAAATCACTACTGTAGCCACACCACTACTGTAGCCACACCACTACTGTAGCCACACCACTACTGTAGCCAAATCACTACTGTAGCCCCATCACTACTGTAGCCACACCACTACTGTAGCCACATCACTACTGTAGCCACACCACTACTGTAGCCAAATCACTACTGTAGCCACACCACTACTGTAGCCAAATCACTACTGTAGCCACACCACTACTGTAGCCACACCACTACTGTAGCCCCATCACTACTGTAGCCACACCACTACTGTAGCCACATCACTACTGTAGCCACACCACTACTGTAGCCAAATCACTACTGTAGCCACACCACTACTGTAGCCAAATCACTACTGTAGCCACACCACTACTGTAGCCACACCACTACTGTAGCCACACCACTACTGTAGCCAAATCACTACTGTAGCCCCATCACTACTGTAGCCACATCACTACTGTAGCCACACCACTACTGTAGCCAAATCACTACTGTAGCCACATCACTACTGTAGCCAAATCACTACTGTAGCCACATCACTACTGTAGCCCCATCACTACTGTAGCCACACCACTACTGTAGCCACACCACTACTGTAGCCCCATCACTACTGTAGCCCCATCACTACTGTAGCCACATCACTACTGTAGCCCCATCACTACTGTAGCCCCATCACTACTGTAGCCACATCACTACTGTAGCCACACCACTACTGTAGCCAAATCACTACTGTAGCCACACCACTACTGTAGCCAAATCACTACTGTAGCCACATCACTACTGTAGCCACACCACTACTGTAGCCACACCACTACTGTAGCCACACCACTACTGTAGCCACACCACTACTGTAGCCACATCACTACTGTAGCCCCATCACTACTGTAGCCAAATCACTACTGTAGCCAAATCACTACTGTAGCCACACCACTACTGTAGCCCCATCACTACTGTAGCCCCATCACTACTGTAGCCCCATCACTACTGTAGCCACACCACTACTGTAGCCACATCACTACTGTAGCCACACCACTACTGTAGCCAAATCACTACTGTAGCCACACCACTACTGTAGCCACATCACTACTGTAGCCACACCACTACTGTAGCCAAATCACTACTGTAGCCACACCACTACTGTAGCCACATCACTACTGTAGCCACACCACTACTGTAGCCACACCACTACTGTAGCCACACCACTACTGTAGCCACACCACTACTGTAGCCAAATCACTACTGTAGCCACACCACTACTGTAGCCACACCACTACTGTAGCCACACCACTACTGTAGCCAAATCACTACTGTAGCCAAATCACTACTGTAGCCACACCACTACTGTAGCCACACCACTACTGTAGCCACACCACTACTGTAGCCACACCACTACTGTAGCCACACCACTACTGTAGCCACATCACTACTGTAGCCACATCACTACTGTAGCCACACCACTACTGTAGCCACACCACTACTGTAGCCCCATCACTACTGTAGCCCCATCACTACTGTAGCCACACCACTACTGTAGCCACACCACTACTGTAGCCACACCACTACTGTAGCCACACCACTACTGTAGCCACACCACTACTGTAGCCACATCACTACTGTAGCCACATCACTACTGTAGCCACACCACTACTGTAGCCACACCACTACTGTAGCCCCATCACTACTGTAGCCCCATCACTACTGTAGCCACACCACTACTGTAGCCACACCACTACTGTAGCCACACCACTACTGTAGCCACATCACTACTGTAGCCACATCACTACTGTAGCCCCATCACTACTGTAGCCAAATCACTACTGTAGCCACATCACTACTGTAGCCCCATCACTACTGTAGCCACATCACTACTGTAGCCACATCACTACTGTAGCCCCATCACTACTGTAGCCCCATCACTACTGTAGCCACATCACTACTGTAGCCACATCACTACTGTAGCCCCATCACTACTGTAGCCACATCACTACTGTAGCCACACCACTACTGTAGCCACACCACTACTGTAGCCCCATCACTACTGTAGCCCCATCACTACTGTAGCCACACCACTACTGTAGCCACATCACTACTGTAGCCACATCACTACTGTAGCCACATCACTACTGTAGCCCCATCACTACTGTAGCCCCATCACTACTGTAGCCCCATCACTACTGTAGCCACATCACTACTGTAGCCCCATCACTACTGTAGCCACACCACTACTGTAGCCACATCACTACTGTAGCCCCATCACTACTGTAGCCAAATCACTACTGTAGCCACACCACTACTGTAGCCACATCACTACTGTAGCCCCATCACTACTGTAGCCACACCACTACTGTAGCCACACCACTACTGTAGCCACATCACTACTGTAGCCACATCACTACTGTAGCCCCATCACTACTGTAGCCACACCACTACTGTAGCCCCATCACTACTGTAGCCACACCACTACTGTAGCCCCATCACTACTGTAGCCCCATCACTACTGTAGCCACATCACTACTGTAGCCCCATCACTACTGTAGCCACACCACTACTGTAGCCACACCACTACTGTAGCCACACCACTACTGTAGCCACATCACTACTGTAGCCCCATCACTACTGTAGCCAAATCACTACTGTAGCCAAATCACTACTGTAGCCACACCACTACTGTAGCCAAATCACTACTGTAGCCCCATCACTACTGTAGCCCCATCACTACTGTAGCCACACCACTACTGTAGCCACATCACTACTGTAGCCACACCACTACTGTAGCCAAATCACTACTGTAGCCACACCACTACTGTAGCCACATCACTACTGTAGCCACACCACTACTGTAGCCAAATCACTACTGTAGCCACACCACTACTGTAGCCACACCACTACTGTAGCCAAATCACTACTGTAGCCACACCACTACTGTAGCCACACCACTACTGTAGCCACATCACTACTGTAGCCACATCACTACTGTAGCCCCATCACTACTGTAGCCACACCACTACTGTAGCCCCATCACTACTGTAGCCACACCACTACTGTAGCCCCATCACTACTGTAGCCCCATCACTACTGTAGCCACATCACTACTGTAGCCCCATCACTACTGTAGCCACACCACTACTGTAGCCACACCACTACTGTAGCCACACCACTACTGTAGCCACATCACTACTGTAGCCCCATCACTACTGTAGCCAAATCACTACTGTAGCCAAATCACTACTGTAGCCACACCACTACTGTAGCCAAATCACTACTGTAGCCCCATCACTACTGTAGCCCCATCACTACTGTAGCCACACCACTACTGTAGCCAAATCACTACTGTAGCCACACCACTACTGTAGCCAAATCACTACTGTAGCCACACCACTACTGTAGCCACATCACTACTGTAGCCAAATCACTACTGTAGCCACACCACTACTGTAGCCACACCACTACTGTAGCCAAATCACTACTGTAGCCAAATCACTACTGTAGCCACACCACTACTGTAGCCACACCACTACTGTAGCCAAATCACTACTGTAGCCACACCACTACTGTAGCCACACCACTACTGTAGCCACACCACTACTGTAGCCACACCACTACTGTAGCCACACCACTACTGTAGCCACATCACTACTGTAGCCACACCACTACTGTAGCCACACCACTACTGTAGCCACACCACTACTGTAGCCCCATCACTACTGTAGCCCCATCACTACTGTAGCCACACCACTACTGTAGCCACACCACTACTGTAGCCACATCACTACTGTAGCCACATCACTACTGTAGCCAAATCACTACTGTAGCCACATCACTACTGTAGCCCCATCACTACTGTAGCCACATCACTACTGTAGCCACATCACTACTGTAGCCCCATCACTACTGTAGCCCCATCACTACTGTAGCCACATCACTACTGTAGCCACATCACTACTGTAGCCCCATCACTACTGTAGCCACATCACTACTGTAGCCACACCACTACTGTAGCCACACCACTACTGTAGCCCCATCACTACTGTAGCCCCATCACTACTGTAGCCACACCACTACTGTAGCCACACCACTACTGTAGCCACATCACTACTGTAGCCACATCACTACTGTAGCCAAATCACTACTGTAGCCCCATCACTACTGTAGCCCCATCACTACTGTAGCCACATCACTACTGTAGCCCCATCACTACTGTAGCCACACCACTACTGTAGCCACATCACTACTGTAGCCCCATCACTACTGTAGCCAAATCACTACTGTAGCCACACCACTACTGTAGCCACATCACTACTGTAGCCCCATCACTACTGTAGCCACACCACTACTGTAGCCACATCACTACTGTAGCCCCATCACTACTGTAGCCACACCACTACTGTAGCCCCATCACTACTGTAGCCACACCACTACTGTAGCCCCATCACTACTGTAGCCCCATCACTACTGTAGCCACATCACTACTGTAGCCCCATCACTACTGTAGCCCCATCACTACTGTAGCCACATCACTACTGTAGCCACACCACTACTGTAGCCACACCACTACTGTAGGCCCCATCACTACTGTAGCCCCCATCACTACTGTAGCCCCCATCACTACTGTAGCCCCCATCACTACTGTAGCCCCAATCACTACTGTAGCCCCAATCACTACTGTAGCCCCCATCACTACTGTAGCCCCCATCACTACTGTAGCCCCAATCACTACTGTAGCCCCCATCACTACTGTAGCCCCCATCACTACTGTAGCCCCCATCACTACTGTAGCCCCATCACTACTGTAGCCCCCATCACTACTGTAGCCCCCATCACTACTGTAGCCCCCATCACTACTGTAGCCCCCATCACTACTGTAGCCCCCATCACTACTGTAGCCCCCATCACTACTGTAGCCCCCATCACTACTGTAGCCCCCATCACTACTGTAGCCACATCACTACTGTAGCCCCATCACTACTGTAGCCACACCACTACTGTAGCCACACCACTACTGTAGCCACATCACTACTGTAGCCACATCACTACTGTAGCCCCATCACTACTGTAGCCACACCACTACTGTAGCCCCATCACTACTGTAGCCACACCACTACTGTAGCCCCATCACTACTGTAGCCCCATCACTACTGTAGCCACATCACTACTGTAGCCCCATCACTACTGTAGCCCCATCACTACTGTAGCCCCATCACTACTGTAGCCACATCACTACTGTAGCCACACCACTACTGTAGCCACACCACTACTGTAGGCCCCATCACTACTGTAGCCCCCATCACTACTGTAGCCCCCATCACTACTGTAGCCCCCATCACTACTGTAGCCCCAATCACTACTGTAGCCCCAATCACTACTGTAGCCCCCATCACTACTGTAGCCCCCATCACTACTGTAGCCCCAATCACTACTGTAGCCCCCATCACTACTGTAGCCCCCATCACTACTGTAGCCCCCATCACTACTGTAGCCCCCATCACTACTGTAGCCACACCACTACTGTAGCCCCATCACTACTGTAGCCCCATCACTACTGTAGCCCCCATCACTACTGTAGCCCCCATCACTACTGTAGCCCCATCACTACTGTAGCCCCATCACTACTGTAGCCCCATCACTACTGTAGCCCCATCACTACTGTAGCCCCATCACTACTGTAGCCACACCACTACTGTAGCCACACCACTACTGTAGCCCCATCACTACTGTAGCCCCATCACTACTGTAGCCCCCATCACTACTGTAGCCCCCATCACTACTGTAGCCCCCATCACTACTGTAGCCCCATCACTACTGTAGCCCCATCACTACTGTAGCCACACCACTACTGTAGCCCCATCACTACTGTAGCCACACCACTACTGTAGCCACACCACTACTGTAGCCACATCACTACTGTAGCCCCATCACTACTGTAGCCAAATCACTACTGTAGCCAAATCACTACTGTAGCCACACCACTACTGTAGCCAAATCACTACTGTAGCCCCATCACTACTGTAGCCCCATCACTACTGTAGCCACACCACTACTGTAGCCACATCACTACTGTAGCCACACCACTACTGTAGCCAAATCACTACTGTAGCCACACCACTACTGTAGCCACATCACTACTGTAGCCACACCACTACTGTAGCCAAATCACTACTGTAGCCACACCACTACTGTAGCCACACCACTACTGTAGCCAAATCACTACTGTAGCCACACCACTACTGTAGCCACACCACTACTGTAGCCACATCACTACTGTAGCCACATCACTACTGTAGCCCCATCACTACTGTAGCCACACCACTACTGTAGCCCCATCACTACTGTAGCCACACCACTACTGTAGCCCCATCACTACTGTAGCCCCATCACTACTGTAGCCACATCACTACTGTAGCCCCATCACTACTGTAGCCACACCACTACTGTAGCCACACCACTACTGTAGCCACACCACTACTGTAGCCACATCACTACTGTAGCCCCATCACTACTGTAGCCAAATTACTACTGTAGCCAAATCACTACTGTAGCCACACCACTACTGTAGCCAAATCACTACTGTAGCCCCATCACTACTGTAGCCCCATCACTACTGTAGCCACACCACTACTGTAGCCACATCACTACTGTAGCCACACCACTACTGTAGCCAAATCACTACTGTAGCCACACCACTACTGTAGCCACATCACTACTGTAGCCACACCACTACTGTAGCCAAATCACTACTGTAGCCACACCACTACTGTAGCCACACCACTACTGTAGCCACACCACTACTGTAGCCACACCACTACTGTAGCCACACCACTACTGTAGCCACATCACTACTGTAGCCACACCACTACTGTAGCCACACCACTACTGTAGCCCCATCACTACTGTAGCCCCATCACTACTGTAGCCACACCACTACTGTAGCCACACCACTACTGTAGCCACACCACTACTGTAGCCACATCACTACTGTAGCCCCATCACTACTGTAGCCCCATCACTACTGTAGCCAAATCACTACTGTAGCCACATCACTACTGTAGCCCCATCACTACTGTAGCCACATCACTACTGTAGCCACATCACTACTGTAGCCCCATCACTACTGTAGCCCCATCACTACTGTAGCCACATCACTACTGTAGCCACATCACTACTGTAGCCCCATCACTACTGTAGCCACATCACTACTGTAGCCACACCACTACTGTAGCCACACCACTACTGTAGCCCCATCACTACTGTAGCCCCATCACTACTGTAGCCACACCACTACTGTAGCCACATCACTACTGTAGCCACATCACTACTGTAGCCACATCACTACTGTAGCCCCATCACTACTGTAGCCCCATCACTACTGTAGCCCCATCACTACTGTAGCCACATCACTACTGTAGCCCCATCACTACTGTAGCCACACCACTACTGTAGCCACATCACTACTGTAGCCCCATCACTACTGTAGCCAAATCACTACTGTAGCCACACCACTACTGTAGCCACATCACTACTGTAGCCCCATCACTACTGTAGCCACACCACTACTGTAGCCACACCACTACTGTAGCCACATCACTACTGTAGCCACATCACTACTGTAGCCCCATCACTACTGTAGCCACACCACTACTGTAGCCCCATCACTACTGTAGCCACACCACTACTGTAGCCCCATCACTACTGTAGCCCCATCACTACTGTAGCCACATCACTACTGTAGCCCCATCACTACTGTAGCCACACCACTACTGTAGCCACACCACTACTGTAGCCACACCACTACTGTAGCCACATCACTACTGTAGCCCCATCACTACTGTAGCCAAATCACTACTGTAGCCAAATCACTACTGTAGCCACACCACTACTGTAGCCAAATCACTACTGTAGCCCCATCACTACTGTAGCCCCATCACTACTGTAGCCACACCACTACTGTAGCCACATCACTACTGTAGCCACACCACTACTGTAGCCAAATCACTACTGTAGCCACACCACTACTGTAGCCACATCACTACTGTAGCCACACCACTACTGTAGCCAAATCACTACTGTAGCCACACCACTACTGTAGCCACACCACTACTGTAGCCAAATCACTACTGTAGCCACACCACTACTGTAGCCACACCACTACTGTAGCCACACCACTACTGTAGCCACATCACTACTGTAGCCACATCACTACTGTAGCCCCATCACTACTGTAGCCACACC
Source organism: Oncorhynchus mykiss (assembly GCF_057628025.1). Classification (NCBI taxonomy): domain Eukaryota; kingdom Metazoa; phylum Chordata; class Actinopteri; order Salmoniformes; family Salmonidae; genus Oncorhynchus; species Oncorhynchus mykiss. The sequence continues at coordinate 5,830,869 of NC_143029.1, forward strand.
ACTACTGTAGCCCCATCACTACTGTAGCCACACCACTACTGTAGCCCCATCACTACTGTAGCCCCATCACTACTGTAGCCACATCACTACTGTAGCCCCATCACTACTGTAGCCACACCACTACTGTAGCCACACCACTACTGTAGCCACACCACTACTGTAGCCACATCACTACTGTAGCCCCATCACTACTGTAGCCAAATCACTACTGTAGCCAAATCACTACTGTAGCCACACCACTACTGTAGCCAAATCACTACTGTAGCCCCATCACTACTGTAGCCCCATCACTACTGTAGCCACACCACTACTGTAGCCAAATCACTACTGTAGCCACACCACTACTGTAGCCAAATCACTACTGTAGCCACACCACTACTGTAGCCACATCACTACTGTAGCCAAATCACTACTGTAGCCACACCACTACTGTAGCCACACCACTACTGTAGCCAAATCACTACTGTAGCCAAATCACTACTGTAGCCACACCACTACTGTAGCCACACCACTACTGTAGCCAAATCACTACTGTAGCCACACCACTACTGTAGCCACACCACTACTGTAGCCACACCACTACTGTAGCCACACCACTACTGTAGCCACACCACTACTGTAGCCACATCACTACTGTAGCCACACCACTACTGTAGCCACACCACTACTGTAGCCACACCACTACTGTAGCCCCATCACTACTGTAGCCCCATCACTACTGTAGCCACACCACTACTGTAGCCACACCACTACTGTAGCCACATCACTACTGTAGCCACATCACTACTGTAGCCAAATCACTACTGTAGCCACATCACTACTGTAGCCCCATCACTACTGTAGCCACATCACTACTGTAGCCACATCACTACTGTAGCCCCATCACTACTGTAGCCACATCACTACTGTAGCCACATCACTACTGTAGCCACATCACTACTGTAGCCCCATCACTACTGTAGCCACATCACTACTGTAGCCACACCACTACTGTAGCCACACCACTACTGTAGCCCCATCACTACTGTAGCCCCATCACTACTGTAGCCACACCACTACTGTAGCCACACCACTACTGTAGCCACATCACTACTGTAGCCACATCACTACTGTAGCCAAATCACTACTGTAGCCCCATCACTACTGTAGCCCCATCACTACTGTAGCCACATCACTACTGTAGCCCCATCACTACTGTAGCCACACCACTACTGTAGCCACATCACTACTGTAGCCCCATCACTACTGTAGCCAAATCACTACTGTAGCCACACCACTACTGTAGCCACATCACTACTGTAGCCCCATCACTACTGTAGCCACACCACTACTGTAGCCACACCACTACTGTAGCCACACCACTACTGTAGCCACATCACTACTGTAGCCCCATCACTACTGTAGCCACACCACTACTGTAGCCCCATCACTACTGTAGCCACACCACTACTGTAGCCCCATCACTACTGTAGCCCCATCACTACTGTAGCCACATCACTACTGTAGCCCCATCACTACTGTAGCCCCATCACTACTGTAGCCACATCACTACTGTAGCCACACCACTACTGTAGCCACACCACTACTGTAGGCCCCATCACTACTGTAGCCCCCATCACTACTGTAGCCCCCATCACTACTGTAGCCCCCATCACTACTGTAGCCCCAATCACTACTGTAGCCCCAATCACTACTGTAGCCCCCATCACTACTGTAGCCCCCATCACTACTGTAGCCCCAATCACTACTGTAGCCCCCATCACTACTGTAGCCCCCATCACTACTGTAGCCCCCATCACTACTGTAGCCCCCATCACTACTGTAGCCCCATCACTACTGTAGCCCCCATCACTACTGTAGCCCCCATCACTACTGTAGCCCCCATCACTACTGTAGCCCCCATCACTACTGTAGCCCCCATCACTACTGTAGCCCCCATCACTACTGTAGCCCCCATCACTACTGTAGCCACATCACTACTGTAGCCCCATCACTACTGTAGCCACACCACTACTGTAGCCACACCACTACTGTAGCCACATCACTACTGTAGCCACATCACTACTGTAGCCCCATCACTACTGTAGCCACACCACTACTGTAGCCCCATCACTACTGTAGCCACACCACTACTGTAGCCCCATCACTACTGTAGCCCCATCACTACTGTAGCCACATCACTACTGTAGCCCCATCACTACTGTAGCCCCATCACTACTGTAGCCCCATCACTACTGTAGCCACATCACTACTGTAGCCACACCACTACTGTAGCCACACCACTACTGTAGGCCCCATCACTACTGTAGCCCCCATCACTACTGTAGCCCCCATCACTACTGTAGCCCCCATCACTACTGTAGCCCCAATCACTACTGTAGCCCCAATCACTACTGTAGCCCCCATCACTACTGTAGCCCCCATCACTACTGTAGCCCCAATCACTACTGTAGCCCCCATCACTACTGTAGCCCCCATCACTACTGTAGCCCCCATCACTACTGTAGCCCCCATCACTACTGTAGCCACACCACTACTGTAGCCCCATCACTACTGTAGCCCCATCACTACTGTAGCCCCCATCACTACTGTAGCCCCCATCACTACTGTAGCCCCCATCACTACTGTAGCCCCATCACTACTGTAGCCCCATCACTACTGTAGCCCCATCACTACTGTAGCCCCATCACTACTGTAGCCACACCACTACTGTAGCCACACCACTACTGTAGCCCCATCACTACTGTAGCCCCATCACTACTGTAGCCCCCATCACTACTGTAGCCCCCATCACTACTGTAGCCCCCATCACTACTGTAGCCCCATCACTACTGTAGCCCCATCACTACTGTAGCCACACCACTACTGTAGCCCCATCACTACTGTAGCCACACCACTACTGTAGCCACACCACTACTGTAGCCACATCACTACTGTAGCCCCATCACTACTGTAGCCAAATCACTACTGTAGCCAAATCACTACTGTAGCCACACCACTACTGTAGCCAAATCACTACTGTAGCCCCATCACTACTGTAGCCCCATCACTACTGTAGCCACACCACTACTGTAGCCACATCACTACTGTAGCCACACCACTACTGTAGCCAAATCACTACTGTAGCCACACCACTACTGTAGCCACATCACTACTGTAGCCACACCACTACTGTAGCCAAATCACTACTGTAGCCACACCACTACTGTAGCCACACCACTACTGTAGCCAAATCACTACTGTAGCCACACCACTACTGTAGCCACACCACTACTGTAGCCACATCACTACTGTAGCCACATCACTACTGTAGCCCCATCACTACTGTAGCCACACCACTACTGTAGCCCCATCACTACTGTAGCCACACCACTACTGTAGCCCCATCACTACTGTAGCCCCATCACTACTGTAGCCACATCACTACTGTAGCCCCATCACTACTGTAGCCACACCACTACTGTAGCCACACCACTACTGTAGCCACACCACTACTGTAGCCACATCACTACTGTAGCCCCATCACTACTGTAGCCAAATTACTACTGTAGCCAAATCACTACTGTAGCCACACCACTACTGTAGCCAAATCACTACTGTAGCCCCATCACTACTGTAGCCCCATCACTACTGTAGCCACACCACTACTGTAGCCACATCACTACTGTAGCCACACCACTACTGTAGCCAAATCACTACTGTAGCCACACCACTACTGTAGCCACATCACTACTGTAGCCACACCACTACTGTAGCCAAATCACTACTGTAGCCACACCACTACTGTAGCCACACCACTACTGTAGCCAAATCACTACTGTAGCCACACCACTACTGTAGCCACACCACTACTGTAGCCACACCACTACTGTAGCCAAATCACTACTGTAGCCAAATCACTACTGTAGCCACACCACTACTGTAGCCACACCACTACTGTAGCCACACCACTACTGTAGCCACACCACTACTGTAGCCACATCACTACTGTAGCCACACCACTACTGTAGCCACACCACTACTGTAGCCACACCACTACTGTAGCCCCATCACTACTGTAGCCCCATCACTACTGTAGCCACACCACTACTGTAGCCACACCACTACTGTAGCCACATCACTACTGTAGCCAAATCACTACTGTAGCCACATCACTACTGTAGCCCCATCACTACTGTAGCCACATCACTACTGTAGCCACATCACTACTGTAGCCCCATCACTACTGTAGCCACATCACTACTGTAGCCACATCACTACTGTAGCCCCATCACTACTGTAGCCCCATCACTACTGTAGCCACATCACTACTGTAGCCACACCACTACTGTAGCCACACCACTACTGTAGCCCCATCACTACTGTAGCCCCATCACTACTGTAGCCACACCACTACTGTAGCCACACCACTACTGTAGCCACATCACTACTGTAGCCACATCACTACTGTAGCCAAATCACTACTGTAGCCACATCACTACTGTAGCCCCATCACTACTGTAGCCCCATCACTACTGTAGCCACATCACTACTGTAGCCCCATCACTACTGTAGCCACACCACTACTGTAGCCACATCACTACTGTAGCCCCATCACTACTGTAGCCAAATCACTACTGTAGCCACACCACTACTGTAGCCACATCACTACTGTAGCCCCATCACTACTGTAGCCACACCACTACTGTAGCCACACCACTACTGTAGCCACATCACTACTGTAGCCACATCACTACTGTAGCCCCATCACTACTGTAGCCACACCACTACTGTAGCCCCATCACTACTGTAGCCACACCACTACTGTAGCCCCATCACTACTGTAGCCCCATCACTACTGTAGCCACATCACTACTGTAGCCCCATCACTACTGTAGCCCCATCACTACTGTAGCCCCATCACTACTGTAGCCACATCACTACTGTAGCCACACCACTACTGTAGCCACACCACTACTGTAGGCCCCATCACTACTGTAGCCCCCATCACTACTGTAGCCCCCATCACTACTGTAGCCCCCATCACTACTGTAGCCCCAATCACTACTGTAGCCCCAATCACTACTGTAGCCCCCATCACTACTGTAGCCCCCATCACTACTGTAGCCCCAATCACTACTGTAGCCCCCATCACTACTGTAGCCCCCATCACTACTGTAGCCCCCATCACTACTGTAGCCCCCATCACTACTGTAGCCCCCATCACTACTGTAGCCCCCATCACTACTGTAGCCCCATCACTACTGTAGCCCCCATCACTACTGTAGCCCCCATCACTACTGTAGCCCCCATCACTACTGTAGCCCCCATCACTACTGTAGCCACATCACTACTGTAGCCCCATCACTACTGTAGCCACACCACTACTGTAGCCACACCACTACTGTAGCCACATCACTACTGTAGCCACATCACTACTGTAGCCCCATCACTACTGTAGCCACACCACTACTGTAGCCCCATCACTACTGTAGCCACACCACTACTGTAGCCCCATCACTACTGTAGCCCCATCACTACTGTAGCCACATCACTACTGTAGCCCCATCACTACTGTAGCCCCATCACTACTGTAGCCCCATCACTACTGTAGCCACATCACTACTGTAGCCACACCACTACTGTAGCCACACCACTACTGTAGCCACACCACTACTGTAGGCCCCATCACTACTGTAGCCCCCATCACTACTGTAGCCCCCATCACTACTGTAGCCCCCATCACTACTGTAGCCCCAATCACTACTGTAGCCCCCATCACTACTGTAGCCCCCATCACTACTGTAGCCCCCATCACTACTGTAGCCCCAATCACTACTGTAGCCCCCATCACTACTGTAGCCCCCATCACTACTGTAGCCCCCATCACTACTGTAGCCCCCATCACTACTGTAGCCACACCACTACTGTAGCCCCATCACTACTGTAGCCCCATCACTACTGTAGCCCCCATCACTACTGTAGCCCCCATCACTACTGTAGCCCCATCACTACTGTAGCCCCATCACTACTGTAGCCCCATCACTACTGTAGCCCCATCACTACTGTAGCCCCATCACTACTGTAGCCACACCACTACTGTAGCCACACCACTACTGTAGCCCCATCACTACTGTAGCCCCATCACTACTGTAGCCCCCATCACTACTGTAGCCCCCATCACTACTGTAGCCCCCATCACTACTGTAGCCCCAATCACTACTGTAGCCCCCATCACTACTGTAGCCCCCATCACTACTGTAGCCACACCACTACTGTAGCCCCATCACTACTGTAGCCCCATCACTACTGTAGCCCCCATCACTACTGTAGCCACACCACTACTGTAGCCCCCATCACTACTGTAGCCCCCATCACTACTGTAGCCCCCATCACTACTGTAGCCCCCATCACTACTGTAGCCCCCATCACTACTGTAGCCCCCATCACTACTGTAGCCACACCACTACTGTAGCCCCCATCACTACTGTAGCCCCCATCACTACTGTAGCCCCCATCACTACTGTAGCCCCCATCACTACTGTAGCCACATCACTACTGTAGCCCCATCACTACTGTAGCCCCATCACTACTGTAGCCCCATCACTACTGTAGCCACACCACTACTGTAGCCCCATCACTACTGTAGCCAAATCACTACTGTAGCCACACCACTACTGTAGCCCCCATCACTACTGTAGCCACACCACTACTGTAGCCCCCATCACTACTGTAGCCCCCATCACTACTGTAGCCACACCACTACTGTAGCCCCCATCACTACTGTAGCCCCCATCACTACTGTAGCCCCCATCACTACTGTAGCCACACCACTACTGTAGCCCCCATCACTACTGTAGCCCCCATCACTACTGTAGCCCCCATCACTACTGTAGCCCCCATCACTACTGTAGCCACATCACTACTGTAGCCCCATCACTACTGTAGCCCCATCACTACTGTAGCCCCATCACTACTGTAGCCACACCACTACTGTAGCCCCATCACTACTGTAGCCAAATCACTACTGTAGCCACACCACTACTGTAGCCACACCACTACTGTAGCCACACCACTACTGTAGCCACACCACTACTGTAGCCCCCATCACTACTGTAGCCCCATCACTACTGTAGCCCCCATCACTACTGTAGCCCCATCACTACTGTAGCCAAATCACTACTGTAGCCCCATCACTACTGTAGCCACACCACTACTGTAGCCCCATCACTACTGTAGCCCCCATCACTACTGTAGCCAAATCACTACTGCGCATATATGTCTGGTTAAATTAAATATAATATACACTGCTCAAGAAAATAAAGGGAACACTAAAATAACACATCCTAGATCTGAATGAATGAAATATTCTTATTAAATACTTTTTCCTTTCCATAGTTGAATGTGCTGACAACAAAATCACACAAAAATGATCAATGGAAATCAAATTTATCAACCCATGGAGGTCTGGATTTGGAGTCACACTCAAAATCAAAGTGGAAAAACCACACTACAGGCTGATCCAACTTTGATGTAATGTCCTTAAAACAAGTCAAAATGAGGCTCAGTAGTTTGTGTGGCCTCCACGTGCCTGTATGACCTCCCTACAACGCCTGGGCATGCTCCTGATGAGGTGGCGGATGGTCTCCTGAGGGATCTCCTCCCAGACCTGGACTAAAGCATCCGCCAACTCCTGGACAGTCTGTGGTGCAACGTGGCGTTGGTGGATGGAGCGAGACATGATGTCCCAGATGTGCTCAATTGGATTCAGGTCTGGGGAACGGGAGGCCAGTCCATAGCATCAATGCCTTCCTCTTGCAGGAACTGCTGACACACTCCAGCCACATGAGGTCTAGCATTGTCTTGCATTAGAAGGAACCCAGGGCCAACCGCACCAGCATATGGTCTCACAAGGGGTCTGAGGATCTCATCTCGGTACCTAATGGCAGTCAGGCTACCTCTGGCGAGCACATGGAGGGCTGTGCGGCCCCCCCAAAGAAATGCCACCCCACACCATGACTGACCCACCGCCAAACCAGTCATGCTGGAGGATGTTGCAGGCAGCAGAACGTTCTCCAGCCAGGAAGCATAGGAACTGAGAAGTGGTCTGTAGTCACCACCTGCAGAACCCCTCCTTTATTGGGGGTGTCTTGCTAATTGCCTAGAATTTCCACCTGTTGTCTATTCCATTTGCACAACAGCATGTGAAATGTATTGTCAATCAGTGTTGCTTCCTAAGTGGACAGTTTGATTTCACAGAAGTGTGATTGACTTGGAGTTACATTGTGTTGTTTAAGTGTTCCCTTTATTTTTTTGAGCAGTGTATTTAATTTAATGTCTGTGTGTGACAGACTTCTGATTGCTGTGTGAGCCTTGTGGGAGGGGTTGTCAATTATAGTGGAAGCTTCAAGGTGTTACTGATCTGGGCCACCACAGCGTCTTTGTTACTGACCTGTGACACCACAGTGTCTTTGTTACTGACCTGTGACCTGGGCCACCACAGTGCCTTTGTTACTGACCTGTGACCTGGGCCACCACAGCGTCTTTGTTACTGACCTGGGCCACCACAGTGCCTTTGTTACTGACCTGTGACCTGGGCCACCACAGTGTCTTTGTTACTGACCTGTGACACCACAGTGCTTTTGTTACTGACCTGTGACCTGGGCCACCACAGCCTGAGAGATTCTCCTGTTCCCCAGGAACGACTTGATCTCCTCCTTCACGATGCTGCCGTCTCTCCTGTGTACACACACACACACACGACAGTGCATAAATAGGTTAACCAGTGTTATTGTTATATAGAATATATGCCATTGAAACAAAGCCTTTTAAAGTCCAAAGCGACTACATCATGAGTATATATACATTATAAATGTGTGCATGCTTTTTTTGTTGGTGTGACTACAGTCCTGATGGTGGTAGACTGGTGAATAAAATTACATATTGAATAGGATCCATGTTAGCCTGGGTACCAGTCTGGTAATCTATCATTCCACTCTTTGTACTCCATGTCATGACAAATCCTTGCCACTCCTATGTTTGTCATGACACGGAGTATAAGGTGTGACCAAGTTACCACAAAACAGGTTCTGGATTTCAGGCTAGATCTCTGTAGGCTGGTGTGTGACGTTGACCCCACCATGACCCCATCATCACTGACCTCATGAGCTCCTCCACCTTGTCATCGATTTCCAGCTCCTCCTCAGTTGCCTCGAACCCGAACGCCCTGGCGGCCGCTGCACTGTTCACCGGGTACCGCGGCGGAGAGAGCTTCCCATTGGGCGTCGCTGCCAGGCTGTCCCGCCCACCGTTCTGCGCCATGGTGACCAGTGACACTGGGGAGTGGCGGACGGCAGAGGGCAGTGGGGAAGTGTCGTAGCTGTTGCTAGGCGACGGGGACAGCCCCCCGCGCGGTGAGAGGTACTGTGTCTGTGCGACGGTAGAGTTGGTGCAGGAAGAGGCCAGGGTGGTGTTGTTAACCTCACTGCTCCCACTGGTGGAATTATTATTATTATTATTATTATCATCATCATCAACAGTAATACTGGACGAGGAGGTGGTGGCTGCAGTGTTGTTGGAGGTGGTGCAATTAGGGTCTGACACAGAGCTGCTTGCTCCTCCCCCGTAGGAGGTGCGATGTCCAAACTTGGCCCCGTGCTCGCGGTCCAGCCGATCTAGGGTGTCCAGGGCGTGGAGGATCTCCTGCTTGGTCATGCCCGTACGCCGCAGCCTCTGGAGCAGGTCGATCTGCTCGATGGTGAAGCGAGGCTCGTCTGTGTAGTGAGACATCCTGGAGAAGAGAGGTACACAGTGAGAGGAGAAGGGGAGAAAAGGCGTAAAGGGAAGGGACAGCAGAAACACACGGAGTCACCTTGAAAGCATTAGCTGATCCTATCTCAATAATTTCGCTGTGCTTAAGAGCAATAACAAATGAACAAATGGTTTTCCCACAGGCCAAGCATCTCTCTGTACAGTGTTCCATACACATTTCAGGGTAGAAGAGATCAATAGAGTCAACCAGGGTGCAGCACATTTTCCATCTTGTGAGGCAACATGACTAGATCTTTCTATCAGTAGACAAGTTCGAAAGATGCACGTGGCGACAGTTCTCTCTGCATGGTGTTTTGGCATACAGATGTTACGATATACTGGTATTAATGCACGGACTGGTTTGAGTTTTTAACTTTACCTTCTATAAAACGATATTTGAATGTTGAAAAGTGATAAAGCCGTGTGTAACGTCCATTTGTACCTAGCACTCAGTCACTCAAGGATACCATTGTTGTTGCTGGAGCAAGACATTTGCGTTCCGTCAATGTTGCACATGCAACAAAGACAGCGAGGCTGTTTTCACTTAGCTTAATATAAATCGACTAACGGTCTATAACGACACTATTTGTTTGTGTTTGACATCTGCAAACAGCTGGGTGCGTATACTGCATCATGGGAAATAAAAGTTCTCATTCGAATATTTATGTGGGTTTAAAGCTGCACATCTGCGGAACGCCCAGATTCAATCCCCAAACAATTAATGTCATCAACATTCGTTTAAATGACAGTTATTAGGCAATGCAATTAGTTACTTCGCTGGCAATTATGGCAAACAAAGAGAATTGGTACCAAAACTGTTACTGGAGCTAGTTAGTGAACGTCTGTTTTTACTTGGTAGTGAACGTCGTTATGCCAGTCTGATTTTACTTGGTAGGTCAGTCTATCTGAAGGACTAGTTAGCCAACTTTCGCTAGCTCTGTTTTCAGATACAGTAACCGTTTCTGTACCAACTCTAACTACTACTGCTTGTTTGGTTATTGGCTAACTCGCTAGCAAACTCAAAATACTAAGTTAGCTGACTGACTTTTACGCATGCACTTAGCTAGCTAAAAATCGCCAAACGACAACTGTTTCAGTTACATTTAAGTGTGTTCTTAGTTATTTTCCCAGGTGGTAATGTAGCTAACTGCTAAACCACCGTTGAAAATAATTTAGCTATAGGCTAGCTAGTTTTACGTTAGCTATTTTTTTGACGGGCTAATGTTAGCTAGCTAAATATATCACATCTTACCTTGGCTCTCTATCTTGATGTGCCTCTGTACATTTGACCATTTAAAATCGCATACCACCACTGAACAGTGTGTGTGGGGAGGGGAAATGCCACTTATTAACCGTAGCAACAACACATCGACCGCCTGGTTGTAGCAGGAGTGCTAACGCCAGATTTCAATTACAAGCTTATTGTCACAGAGTTTATAAACCCACAAGGGGGGGTGAAACATCGCGAGATTTCCGGGAGCGCTTCCGGGAATGTCAAACAGACGCGTCTGAGAAGCCAATAAGAAACGTGAACAATTATTCCTTAGTTGTTCATTTTCTGGAAATCAAAACAAACAAAAAAGTTACCACCTAGATTCGAGACAATGGTTGTTGTTATTCCAACCTCGTGAAATTGACACATCTTCCTCGAGAAATATTTTGCCTTTGATTGGACAGTTTGCACATGCGCAGTTCGGCGCGCGAGACCGTTTACTTTGTGAGGTTAGTTTTTAAAGTTTTAACAAGACAAGTTTAACAAGTTTTTACAAAGACGGCCTAGTCGACGGACTGCATTGTTCAGGGGTAGAACGATAGATGGTCTACCTTGTCAGCTCGGGGATTCGATCCGGCAACCTTTAGGTGACTGTCCCAATGCTCCTAACCACTAGGCTACCTGCCGCCCTTAAAAGTATGATCGGAGATTTCTATTGTAGAAGCAGTTTTAGGTTATCTTTAGAATGACTGCACTGTTTTTGGTACTGTTTTGGAGTTGCAAGCACGGGTAACTGCATTTTTTGGGAGCCGGAGTGGTGCAGTGGTCTAAGGCACTGCATTTAAGACACTCCCTGGTTCGAATCCAGGCTGCATCACATCCGGCCATGATTAGGAGTCCCATAGGGCGGCGCACAAATGGCCCAACATCGTCCGGGGTAGACCGTCAATTGTAAATAAGAATATGCTCTTCACTGACTTCAGTCACTCCGTAAAAAAAACGGAGTGACTGAAAGTGCGCGTGTCAGAAGTGGGCGGATCAACTGCTTTACACCAGCGCTCTGTAATTGGTTAGCCAGCTTTGATTGAGCATGTTTCTTAATTAACGTTATTGGTCAGTTCTCTGCATGCAGATGTTGGCCGAACTGATATTTCTTACAGTCATCTCTGCCGACCAGGACCACACACTGTAAATGTTAAAGCCCTGCAGCCACGCAAAACGGTATCGTGTCGCAACAAATATACCAAGTAAACTGATTCTCTTTCCACACGCATTATTCCGTTGATCCTCCCACGTCTCCTTCCAGCAGATGGCGTTTTTCCGTTGTTTGGTCAACAAGTAAAGAGTTTCGGAGATTTATTTGATCGAATATACATTTCATTATGCTTACGTTATGCGTGTACTGATATAACTAGGTCATGTGACATCCCGGCAATTTGGAGAAAAAAAACACTTTACATAGAAGTTGTGCAGTTACCCATAACTGACCGACAACAAGCCATATTGACGGAAAAACCTTGGAAAAATGGATGATAGTTACATGGGAGTAGGAGCATGCAAAGGGATTTGGGATCTGCAAAGGGATCTGAAGATGGTGCTGGCTAAAGCTAAAACTGGCGAGTGTATAGAGATATTGTTATCCACGTCGGCACCAACGATGTTAGGATGAAACAGTCAGAGATCACCAAGCGCAACATAGCTTCTGCGTGTAAATCAGCTAGAAAGATGTGTCGGCATCGAGTAATTGTCTCTGGCCCCCTCCCAGTTAGGGGGAGTGATGAGCTCTACAGCAGAGTCTCACAACTCAATCGCTGGTTGAAAACTGTTTTCTGCCCCTCCCAAAAGATAGAATTTGTAGATAATTGGCCCTCTTTCTGGGACTCACCCACAAACAGGACCAAGCCTGACCTGCTGAGGAGTGACGGACTCCATCCTAGCTGGAGGGGTGCTCTCATTTTATCTACCAACATAGACAGGGCTCTAACTCCTCTAGCTCCACAATGAAATAGGGTGCAGGCCAGGCAGCAGGCTGTTAGCCAGCCTGCCAGCATAGTGGAGTCTGCCACTAGCACAGTCAGTGTAGTCAGCTCAGCTATCACCATTGAGACCGTGTCTGTGCCTCGACCTAGGTTGGGCAAAACTAAACATGGCGGTGTTCGCTTTAGCAATCTCACTAGGATAAAGACCACCTCCATTCCTGTCATTATTGAAAGAGATCATGATACCTCACATCTCAAAATAGGGCTACTTAATGTTAGATCCCTCACTTCCAAGGCAGTTATAGTCAATGAACTAATCACTGATCATAATCTTGATGTGATTGGCCTGACTGAAACATGGCTTAAGCCTGATGAATTTACTGTGTTAAATGAGGCCTCACCTCCTGGCTACACTAGTGACCATATCCCCCGTGCATCCCGCAAAGGCGGAGGTGTTGCTAACATTTACGATAGCAAATTTCAATTTACAAAAAAAAAAAATGACGTTTTCGTCTTTTGAGCTTCTAGTCATGAAATCTATGCAGCCTACTCAATCACTTTTTATAGCTACTGTTTACAGGCCTCCTGGGCCATATACAGCGTTCCTCACTGAGTTCCCTGAATTCCTATCGGACCTTGTAGTCATAGCGGATAATATTCTAATCTTTGGTGACTTTAATATTCACATGGAAAAGTCCACAGACCCACTCCAAAAGGCTTTCGGAGCCATCATCGACTCAGTGGGTTTTGTCCAACATGTCTCTGGACCCACTCACTGTCACAGTCATACGCTGGACCTAGTTTTGTCCCATGGAATAAATGTTGTGGATCTTAATGTTTTTCCTCATAATCCTGGACTATCGGACCACCATTTTATTACGTTTGCAATTGCAACAAATAATCTGCTCAGACCCCAACCAAGGATCATCAAAAGTCGTGCTATAAATTCACAGACAACACAAAGATTCCTTGATGTCCTTCCAGATTCCCTCTGTCTACCCAAGGACGCCAGAGGACAAAAATCAGTTAACCACCTAACTGAGGAACTCAACTTAACCTTGCGCAATACCCTAGATGCAGTTGCACCCCTAAAAACATTTCTCATAAGAAACTAGCTCCCTGGTACACAGAAAATACCCGAGCTCTGAAGCAAGCTTCCAGAAAATTGGAACGGAAATGGCGACACACCAAACTGGAAGTCTTCCGACTAGCTTGGAAAGACAGTACTGTGCAGTACCGAAGAGCCCTTACTGCTGCTCGATCATCCTATTTTTCTAACTTAATTGAGGAAAATAAGAACAATCCGAAATTCCTTTTTGATACTGTCGCAAAGCTAACTAAAAAGCAGCATTCCCCAAGAGAGGATGACTTTCACTTTAGCAGTGATAAATTCATGAACTTCTTTGAGGAAAAGATTATGATTATTAGAAAGCAAATTACGGACTCTTCCTTAAATCTGCGTATTCCTTCAAAGCTCAGTTGTCCTGAGTCTGCACAACTCTGCCAGGACCTAGGATCAAGAGAGACACTCAAGTGTTTTAGTACTATATCTCTTGACACAATGATGAAAATAATCATGGCCTCTAAACCTTCAAGCTGCATACTGGACCCTATTCCAACTAAACTACTGAAAGAGCTGCTTCCTGTGCTTGGCCCTCCTATGTTGAACATAATAAACGGCTCTCTATCCACCGGATGTGTACCAAACTCACTAAAAGTGGCAGTAATAAAGCCTCTCTTGAAAAAGCCAAACCTTGACCCAGAAAATATAAAAAACTATCGGCCTATATCGAATCTTCCATTCCTCTCAAAAATTTTAGAAAAGGCTGTTGCGCAACAACTCACTGCCTTCAAGGTTTTACTGCTAACCTACAAAGCATTACATGGGCTTGCTCCTATCTATCTCTGTGATTTGGTCCTGCCGTACATACCTACACGTACGCTACGGTCACAAGACGCAGGCCTCCTAATTGTCCCTAGAATTTTTAAGCAAACAGCTGGAGGCAGGGCTTTCTCCTATAGAGCTCCATTTTTATGGAACGGTCTGCCTACCCATGTCAGAGACGCAAACTCGGTCTCAACCTTTAAGTCTCTACTGAAGACTCATCTCTTCAGTGGGTCATATGATTGAGTGTAGTCTGGCCCAGGAGTGGGAGGGTGAACGGAAAGGCTCTGGAGCAACGAACCACCCTTGCTGTCTCTGCCTGGCCGGTTCCCCTCTTTCCACTGGGATTCTCTGCCTCTAACCCTATTACAGGGGCTGAGTCACTGGCTTTACTGGGGCTCTCTCATGCCGTCCCTGGAGGGGGTGCGTCACCTGAGTGGGTTGAGTCACTGATGTGGTCATCCTGTCTGGGTTGGCGCCCCCCCCCCCCCTTAAGTTGTGCCGTGACGGAGGTCTTTGTGGGCTATACTCAGCCTTGTCTCAGGATGGTATGTTGGTGGTTGAAGATATCCCTCTAGTGGTGTGGGGGCTGTGCTTTGGCAAAGTGGGTGGGGTTATATCCTTCCTGTTTGGCCCTGTCCGGGGGTGCTCGGAGTGGGCCACAGTGTCTCCTGACCCCTCCTGTCTCAGCCTCCAGTATTTATGCTGCAGTAGTTTATGTGTCGGGGGGCTAGGGTCAGTTTGTTATATCTGGAGTACTTCTCCTGTCCTATTCGGTGTCCTGTGTGAATCTAAGTGTGCGTTCTCTAATTCTCTCCTTCTCTCTTTCTCTCTCTCGGAGGACCTGAGCCCTAGGACCATGCCCCAGGACTACCTGACATGATGACTCCTTGCTGTCCCCAGTCCACCTGGCTGTGCTGCTGCTCCAGTTTCAACTGTTCTGCCTTATTATTATTCAACCATGCTGATCATTTATGAACATTTGAACATCTTGGCCATGTTCTGTTATAATCTCCACCCGGCACAGCCAGAAGAGGACTGGCCATCCCACATATGCTCTCTCTAATTCTCTCTTTCTTTCTCTCTCTCGGAGGACCTGAGCCCTAGGACCATGCCCCAGGAATACCTGACATGATGACTCTTTGCTGTCCCCAGTCCACCTGACTGTGCTGCTGCTCCAGTTTCAACTATTCTGCCTTATTATTATTCGACCATGCTGGTCATTTATGAACATTTGAACATCTTGACCATGTTTTGTTATAATCTCCACCCGGCACAGCCAGAAGAGGACTGGCCACCCCACATAGCCTGGTTCCTCTCTAGGTTTCTTCCTAGGTTTTGGCCTTTCTAGGGAGTTTTTCCTAGCCACCGTGCTTATTCACCTGCATTGCTTGCTGTTTGGGGTTTTAGGCTGGGTTTCTGTACAGCACTTTGAGATATCAGCTGATGTACGAAGGGCTATATAAAATAAATTTGATTGATTGATTGATTGATTTAAGCAGTGGTTCCTATTCATATAGAAGTGTAAAGTTTACACAATACAAAATCCCGTTTGTCTTCAAAAAGTCAAAACAATTCTACCTTGGTACAGATGTATCCACAGTGAAGTTTATTGTAAACACCATATTGATATAAAACAAAATCATGTAGATTTGTCTCTTCCTCTTATGGTATATCTTTTTAAATTGTCCGTCTTAAAACATTCATAGTCAGATCAGATTGAATAGCACAAGTATAAAAACATTTTGTAAACATATAAATTAAAAAACAAGCCCAATGTCTAAACCATTGCCGAGCTCTTCATCCATTTACTTCATTCTGATTCTCCCAGGTCTGCATTCTTCCCCTCCCAATATTATCCCCAAATCACACTTTTACCAAACAGATACACGGAATGATAAAACCTAGCAGAGTTTCAGTAGTATTATTACAAAATGGACAGAGTGCAAACTTGTTCAGAAGTTCAAGTATACAGT
Organism: Oncorhynchus mykiss; assembly: GCF_057628025.1. Lineage (NCBI taxonomy): Eukaryota > Metazoa > Chordata > Actinopteri > Salmoniformes > Salmonidae > Oncorhynchus > Oncorhynchus mykiss. The sequence continues at coordinate 5,847,711 of NC_143029.1, forward strand.
ATATTTCCCCTTAGAAAAAAAAAACAGAAACTCAGAACAAAAAAAGGGCCATACTGTTCTACTAACATAAGGCACATCCTTTGTGGTAATGTCAGTACACATATTCCCCACTGGGTGGTGCACTACTTGTTAGTTAGAGCAACCCATTTGGCATCACATCACTTATTTGGGGTTCATCCCTATACTCCAATACAATGATACCCACTAAAGCCTTGTTCACACTAGCAGTTTGAAGTGACTCAAATCCACATTTTTTTTTTTTTTAAAAGGCATATCCGATTTTAATTTTTTTTTTCTTTCCTGCAGTCGGAACGCCTAAAAAGCATGGAATCAGATATTTCGAGGTGAATTGAAATCCGATACAAAATCGGATTCCTGCCAACGACTTATGTCTGAACAGTCAAATCTAATTGATTTTCCTTCAAGTGGTTTTTAAGACTTACTTGGCACATCTTGTTGCTTGCTACTCTGTTGACAGTTTCAACAAAAACTTATGGTAGCTAAGTAGCTTGTTAAATTGTTTACAAACAAATGACTGTATGTGCCAACAAACTAAACAGCTACCTAGGTTGACCGCTGTGGCCAGACAAAAAAAAAAGACTAGTTTTGAAAGTTGGATCATCTTATCCTTTGAGGCTTTGTAAGTGTTCTCACGCTATGATGATTTTGAGCATGTAAAACAGCTGGGAGACTTCATTGCATTGTTGTCAGCACAACAGCTTTCCGAGTGAGAGGAAACACGAGCACCACCACCAATCAGCCTACAGCAAACGCACACACGCCTGCCATTACCTTGACAACCAGAGCAGCCATGTCAGCCAATCACTACAGTCTGAAAACACACATCCGATTCGAGACATGTGTATAGCACGACGGGTGTGTGCACTGAGATCGAGGGACGAGCGTAGCAGGGACGAGATCTGACGTAACAATGCAGTCAGTATTGATTTGAGCATTAAGAGCTGCAGGGTGAACAAAGCTTCCGAAGCACATGTAATGACATTACTTAACCACATTAGTTATTTTAATGAGAACCTGAGAGACCCTATATGACTTTGTAAGGCACTCAGGACAATGTAAAAAAAAAAAAAAAACATTCAGATTATATGAAATAACAGTATGTAAGCCTGGATACATGGACTTGCATATTGATGCAGCATCATAAACTGGGCCTCTCCTCTTATCTGTCCATCGATGGCTAGACTTTTAAAAATGAGCAAGATGTGCATCTCTTATCTCTTGAAATGTTCCTGTGGTTTTCAGCTGCACCTCTACCGACCAGGGTTGGGATCAATTCCAGTTTAATTCCGGAATGACACCGAAATTCTAAATTGTAATTTCGGTTTTCCTGAATTTAAATGAAATTGACCCCAACCCTGCTACCCTCTCCTCTTAGCTGTTCCAGGACTTGCGGTTCTGTCCGTTGCGACTGGCCCCAGTCCCCTCTCCCTTGGCCAGGGCAGTGAGGGCAGCCAGGTTAGGGCTGGACCCTGATAGGTTAGCACTGCGACGCTTCTGCTGCTGTCGCCGCTTCTGCTTAGCACCGCCCCCGACTCCTCCGCGGCTCACCCTATCAGGACGCACCAACACCCCGTAACCAGGGTTACAGTGGAAGTAGTGCTTTCCACCCACGGACCCGTCGTTTTTCCCTAGAGAGAGATTGATAGTGAGAGAGAGATTGATAGTGAGAGAGAGATTGATAGTGAGAGATTGATAGTGTGAGAGAGAGAGAGAGAGAGAGAGATTGATAGTGAGAGCGAGAGAGAGAGATTGATAGTGAGAGAGAGAGATTGATAGTGAGAGAGAGAGAGATTGATAGTGTGAGAGAGAGAGAGAGAGAGATTGATAGTGAGAGAGAGAGAGATTGATAGTGTGAGAGAGAGAGAGAGAGAGATTGATAGTGTGAGAGAGAGAGAGAGAGAGAGAGAGATTGATAGTGAGAGAGAGAGAGAGAGATTGATAGTGAGAGAGAGAGAGAGGGAGAGAGAGAGAGAGAGAGAGATTGATAGTGTGAGAGAGAGAGAGAGAGAGAGAGAGAGATTGATAGTGAGAGAGAGAGAGAGAGATTGATAGTGAGAGAGAGAGAGAGGGAGAGAGAGAGAGAGAGAGAGATTGATAGTGAGAGAGAGAGAGAGATTGATAGTGTGAGAGAGAGAGAGATTAATAGTGAGAGAACTGGGGCACAGCCACCATAAAATACTGTCACACTAACATAATATAGACAATAACCTGTCATTCCAAATTAAACAGCAGAATCTTGCAAATTAGTGAGGCTATTTCTGACTTAATGTTCACCGGGGCATTTCTGAGAACTCATATCAAAACACGGAGGTAGCCGTCTAATCTAGATGAGATAATATAAATCTCTGCTATATTACCTACCTGCAGGTAAATCTAGCTCCACTCCAACCCAGGTTCCCTCTGCAAAGTCTGTAGGTCCCACGTAGCTCACCATCCCACTTTTATGACTTCCTACAGTCACAAACTCCCCCTCCTTCAGCCAGTCAGGCACGGCTGTGGTTACGTCGGTGACTCCTTCGTCTGAGTCGGAGAGGATCTCCAGTCTCTCCAGAGGAACAGAGAGGTCAACACCCAGACTACTGGCCTCAACTCCTTCTGCCCCTGCCTGGCCTTCATCCTCATCTAGGATAGGTTGGAAGGACTTCAGGTCGGATGTCTTTACTTTCTGGATCTTGAATGCGTTGGCTGATGTGCTACTGGAAGTGGGAGTTTTGACGACTAGTGCTGGGACAGGGTTTAGGGTTAGAAGAGGGGCTTTGGCAGGGGTTGGCGTTGAGGTCGGAGCTGGATGGGCAGGTGTAGGGGCTGGGGCTGGGGTTGGTGTTGAGGTCGGAGCTGGATGGGCAGTGACCGGAGCTACAGATTGGGCTGGAGCTGGGATTGGGGCTGGTGCTGGGATTGGGGCTGGTGCTTTGACTTGTTGGCTAGGTGCAGGCTCATCAACTGGAGGCTCTACAGGGGAAGGTGCAGGTTCAGACTGGGCTGCCGGTGCCCGCTGGTCTAGTTCTTCTGGTAGCTCTGATGGAGGCTGGGACTGGTCTGGACATGCTTCTACTGGTTGATCTGTTTGGCCTAGTACTGGTTCTGAACCAGCTGATTCACCCAGTCCTGTCTGTTCTGTGGCTGCTTGATCTGATTCTTGTGGCAGGGCTGGTGCTGGTTGAGACTGGTCCAGTGGTGGAGACTCTTTAAGACCTGGTGCCGATTCTACCGGTGGTTCTGGTCGATCAAATGCAGACAGTTCCGATTCTGGAAGATCCGTTACAGACTTGCCAACATGTTGTTCTGTCTTGCCCCGTGATGATGACAACATTACCTCCGTCTCTGGTTGTTCCTGAGGTATCTCGGACTCCATTGGTTCTTCTATGTGGACTGGTGGTTCAGGCTGATGTGACACTATAGACACTTCATGTGTAGATTTATCTGGTGTGGACTGTGTCAGTGACTCTGACTGGACTGATTGTTCTGACACTACAGTCGGTAGTAGTCTGTAGTGGACTTGTGTAGACTTGTCTGGCATGGACTGTGTCAGTGACTCTGATGGAGTCCTGTGTTCAGGTTCTCCTGAGGTGCCGTGTGGTTCTAATGGGAGATGAGATTCTGCTTTGAGTTTATCAGTCCTGTCTGCCTGGGATGTGCTAGTATCAGTCCTGTCTGTCTGGGATGTACTAGTATCAGTCCTGTCTGTCTGGGATGTACTAGTATCAGTCCTGTCTGTCTGGGATGTACTAGTATCAGTCCTGTCTGTCTGGGATGTACTAGTATCAGTCCTGTCTGTCTGGGATGTACTAGTATCAGTCCTGTCTGTCTGGGATGTACTAGTATCAGTCCTGTCTGTCTGGGATGTACTAGTATCAGTCCTGTCTGTCTGGGATGTACTAGTATCAGTCCTGTCTGTCTGGGATGTACTAGTATCAGTCCTGTCTGTCTGGGATGTACTAGTATCAGTCCTGTCTGTCTGGGATGTACTAGTATCAGTCCTGTCTGTCTGGGATGTGCTAGTATCAGTCCTGTCTGTCTGGGATGTACTAGTATCAGTCCTGTCTGTCTGGGATGTACTAGTATCAGTCCTGTCTGCCTGAGATGTACTAGTATCAGTCCTGTCTGTCTGGGATGTACTAGTATCAGTCCTGTCTGTCTGGGATGTGCTAGTGTCAGTCCTGTCTGTCTGGAGTGTACTAGTATCAGTCCTCTCGGTCTCCGAAGCCTCCAGGTCAGTAGCAGTGGCCTGGGGTATCTGAGGAGTCTCCTCCTCTTCCTCCTGGTCGGCCATGTTACAGTCATGATGAAGGTATCGACCGATGTCTGCCTCGAATGACCTGTGCATCGCCTCAAAGCCATCTGGCCTGAGATTGGCTGACGGAGTGATGTCCCCACCAATCAGGTAGGGCTCTGACATGGTTGCCGTGGAGACGCTGGCAGATGCCTCGCTGACCGGGCTGGGGGCGGGCTCTTCCATCTCAGGGATGATGGGTGGTGGGAGGGGCATGGTTTTGGGGGCCTCTGATTGGCTCTCTGGGGGGATGATTTCCCCAATGGGAACCTGTGGAATTAACAGGTGTAGGACCAATGTAATTGATTTGTTATTAAAACCACATTTATCTATTATGAATATTGCTTTGTGTGTCCTAACAACTCGTTACATTGTCAGTGTGGCTGGATGGGCCAGTCTTTGACCTGGCTGCCAGGTCGCTGGCTGGATGGGCCAGTCTTTGACCTGGCTGTCAGTGTGGCTGGATGGGCCAGTCTTTGACCTGGCTGCCAGGTCGCTGGCTGGATGGGCCAGTCTTTGACCAGGCTGCCAGGTCGCTGGCTGGATGGGCCAGTCTTTGACCTGGCTGCCAGGTCGCTGGCTGGATGGGCCAGTCTTTGACCTGGCTGTCAGTGTGGCTGGATGGGCCAGTCTTTGACCTGGCTGTCAGTGTGGCTGGATGGGCCAGTCTTTGACCAGGCTGTCAGTGTGGCTGGATGGGCCAGTCTTTGACCTGGCTGTCAGTGTGGCTGGATGGGCCAGTCTTTGACCAGGCTGTCAGTGTGGCTGGATGTGCCAGTCTTTGACCTGGCTGCCAGTGTGGCTGGATGGGCCCGTCTTTGACCAGGCTGCCAGGTCGCTGGCTGGATGGGCCAGTCTTTGACCTGGCTGCCAGGTCGCTGGCTGGATGGGCCAGTCTTTGACCAGGCTGCCAGGTCGCTGGCTGGATGGGCCAGTCTTTGACCTGGCTGCCAGGTCGCTGGCTGGATGGGCCAGTCTTTGACCTGGCTGCCAGGTCGCTGGCTGGATGGGCCAGTCTTTGACCTGGCTGCCAGGTCGCTGGCTGGATGGGCCAGTCTTTGACCTGGCTGCCAGGTCGCTGGCTGGATGGGCCAGTCTTTGACCTGGCTGCCAGGTCGCTGGCTGGATGGGCCAGTCTTTGACCTGGCTGCCAGGTCGCTGGCTGGATGGGCCAGTCTTTGACCTGGCTGCCAGGTCGCTGGCTGGATGGGCCAGTCTTTGACCTGGCTGCCAGGTCGCTGGCTGGATGGGCCAGTCTTTGACCTGGCTGCCAGGTCGCTGGCTGGATGGGCCAGTCTTTGACCTGGCTGCCAGGTCGCTGGCTGGATGGGCCAGTCTTTGACCTGGCTGCCAGGTCGCTGGCTGGATGGGCCAGTCTTTGACCTGGCTGCCAGGTCGCTGGCTGGATGGGCCAGTCTTTGACCTGGCTGCCAGGTCGCTGGTTGGATGGGCCAGTCTTTGACCTGGCTGTCAGGTCGCTGGCTGGAACGCATTGTCCCTTGTTTAAAAACAAAAAAATCCTAACTTGTTTTTGCTGTGAAATAAATCAAGTTTATTTTTTACCTGCATTATTGTCTTCATATTTTTCTGTAACGAAACCCAACAACAAAATGTAAAATATATGATTGTCAACAACTCTGTTCGGGACGTTCCCTTCTTGGATTATTGGACAAGTGTTGGGCAAGACATAAAAATCCCTCAAATCGGAGTGCCTAAGGAAATTTGGGCTAAACATTTAAGAAATAGTCAATGAACTAGGGACATAAGATCAAGTGACTTTTACCAAGTGACGACCAAGTGTGGTATCCAAGTCCTCTTCTACACTTGGTGACTGCACTCTGATGAAAGGCAGGCTCCGAGGAACAGGCTAAAAATGAGAGTTTCGTGTTAAAATTTGATCTGAGATGTTTCGCAGAGTATATTGACAGTTAAATTAATCATTGATGTCATTCCAGCCTCTGATCTAAGGACAGTATACCGATTCCAGCCTCTGATCTAGAGACAGTATACCGATTCCAGCCTCTGATCTAGAGACAGTATACCGATTCCAGCCTCTGATCTAGAGACAGTATACCGATTCCAGCCTCTGATCTAGGGACAGGTTACCGATTCTAGCCTCTGATCTAGGGACAGTATACTGATTCCAGCCTCTGATCTAGAGACAGTATACCGATTCCAGCCTCTGATCTAAGGACAGGTTACCGATTCGAGCCTCTGATCTAGAGACAGTATACCGATTCCAGCCTCTGATCTAGGGACAGGTTACCGATTCCAGCCTCTGATCTAAGGACAGGTTACCGATTCGAGCCTCTGATCTAGAGACAGTATACCGATTCCAGCCTCTGATCTAGGGACAGGTTACCGATTCCAGCCTCTGATCTAGGGACAGGTTACCGATTCCAGCCTCTGATCTAGGGACAGGTTACCGATTCCAGCCTCTGATCTAAGGACAGTATTCCGATTCGAGCCTCTGATCTAGAGACAGTATACCGAATCCAGCCTCTGATCTAGGGACAGGTTACCGATTCCAGCCTCTGATCTAGGGACAGTATAGCGATTCTAGCCTCTGATCTAGGGACATTATAGCGATTCTAGCCTCTGATCTAGGGACAGTATACCGATTCCAGCCTCTGATCTAGGGACAGTATAGCGATTCCAGCCTCTGATCTAGGGACAGTATAGCGATTCTAGCCTCTGATCTAGGGACAGTATACCGATTCCAGCCTCTGATCTAGGGACAGTATACCGATTCCAGCCTCTGATCTAGGGACAGCACACAAATTCCTGTCCCTTTTCTATTAAATCATCATCCATTCTAAATGTCCTTTCTGACCTGCTCAAGACCCTGGGAATTAAAATAAGGCATTGTTTAAAAAAATACATTTATAGCTAAACATTCCAAACCTCTCTCATCTCAGAGAAGGGGTAAGGGGTAAGGGGCACTAGAGACATTGGTGGCAGATCAGCAGACTCCGAGTTCTAGATGAATTCTGGAATCACAGTGAGAACTGACAAGTGATTGTTTTCACATGTTTTGATTGGAAGATGCTAGAAGGAGAAGGAGTCGCCACGGAAACCATTGTCAGCAGGTCCAAACAGAACTGAACCGGTCGTCCTCTGGCTCAGCCCATAACACCTGGGACTCAACCACTGTCCCCTCTACCACATCTTCACACTGCTGGACAATACTCCCATACAAAAAGGCCCTTGGACAGATACTGTCTCTAAAAACAGACTATGGCTGCTTCTACATGCGGTGAGCTAAATGTGTGAGATAATGTGAATGTCTAAGAACTGACCAGAAAGCAGATGTTACTGTTAAAAAGGTTCAACAAAATTTCAACTAACTATTCACTAGACCCTTAACCTCTATTCTAACCCTAACCTTAGTTCCCTATTGAGGATCTACAGATGGTCAAACTATCCAAATAAATTACATTACTTAGTTTAGTTTACCTGCTGGGGGACAGGAGTCAGGTCTCTCTTCTCCTCCCTGGCGGAGAACAGGGACTTGAGCAGTTTGGGGACAGGAGGGACCAGAGCCTTGACTGGGGAGAAATAATAGGTAGCACGAGCGCGCAGTGAGAGGTCTTGAGGTCGTACAGGGAGGAAGAGGAAACATGAGGAAGAGGAGGAAGAGAGGAAGCTATAAACTGGAGAGGAGAAACCCAACAGAAGAAACCAGAGAGGACAGGCAGAACAGGTAATATAATAGCAGCACCAGAGCAGTGAAGGCTCAACAGTGAGGAAAAGGATAGCGACCATTAGCCCTGAGGTTATATCTGAGGACTGTGTTGTTCTCACCAGTGTCAGGGAGGATGTTCTGGGCCAGAGGTAGAGTGGAGCCATGGAGGGTACGTCTGGAGTGGGACGGGGGAGGAACAACTGACAGGTCCTGGTGACTCTCGGACCAGCCCTGAGGATACCAGGGACGGAACAGTAGAACCATTTTTGTGATTATAGTTGGCAGCAGGATTGGGGTCAATTCCATTTCAATTCAGAAAGAAAATTTAAAATCTATGAAGACAATTGGAATTTGATTGTACTTCCTGACTGGTATTGGAATTAAATTGACCCCAACCCTGGTTGGTAGAGATATGGTTACTGTTTTGTTGTTCGTTGAGGTGTTGTTAGAGTATGTTGCCCCATGGTGTTTGATAGTTAAGGTGTTGTTAGATATAGTTTGGGTGTCAAACACCATGGCAACATAGAAGTTGCTGTACACATGGGGGGGGGGGGGTCTGTTTTTCTAGATTAACCTAGTTTAGGGACGTCTCACCTTGTTGCCATGTAGCCTGTGGTTGGTGGACAGGTCCTGTCTGCTCCAGGATCCTGACAGCTAGAAGAGGGAAGAGACCAGGATGGTTAGGACAGGACAGTGCAGGGTTCAAACAAGACTGCGTTAGCCTGTTGAGCTAAATCCTTAGTTTAGAGAGCTAGCGCAAGTCTTAGGTTAGTTACACTGTCGTCTTTACAGGTTAACTAGCAGTTACTAAGTAGTACGTTATTACGTTACTGAGATGATGGGAATAGCTGGCTGACGGTAGAGGCGTCCTCATGCTTTCCAGATGAAACAGTTTGGTAGAGTTGGTGCATATAGCATGACAACATTTTGTGACGTTTCTATTCGTTTAGGATTTCGTGAATGTTTTTTTCGGAGCCGAAGTCTAAGCCCCATCGTCGGTGATTGGTCAACAGTAGGGATTCTTCAAAAAAAAAAAACGTATTTGTCGTCATCCAATGAGAGACGACTCGTTTTCAATGAAAAAAAAATCGTTTGAAAAATACTGCACCAAACATTAAAGTTAGATGTGAAATTGCACGACTATGGTCTCGTCGGCAAAAAACGGAAAAATGATTTTGTCAAAAATATTAAAAAGTTACAGTCCATATGAGGAAATCAGTCAATTGAATTTACATAAATTCATCAGGCCCTGATCTATGGATTTCACATGACTGGGAATACAGATATGCATCTGTTGGTCAGATACTTTTAAAAAATAAAATAAATGGGCCTCAGGATCTCATCACAGTATCTGCACATCTATCACTCCAGTGTTTATTTGCTAAATTGCAATAATTTCGCCACCATGGCCTTTTTTTGCCTTTACCTCCCTTATCTCACCTCATTTGCTCACATCGTATATATAGACTTGTTTCTACTGTATTATTGACTGTATGTTTGTTTTACTCCATGTGTAACTCTGTGTTGTTGTGTGTGTCGAACTGCTTTGCTTTATCTTGGCCAGGTCGCAATTGTAAATGAGAACTTGTTCTCAACTAGCCTACCTGGTTAAATAAAGGTGTTCTCAACTAGCCTACCTGGTTAAATAAAGGTGTTCTCAACTAGCCTACCTGGTTAAATAAAGGTGTTCTCAACTAGCCTACCTGGTTAAATAAAGGTGTTCTCAACTAGCCTACCTGGTTAAATAAAGGTGTTCTCAACTAGCCTACCTGGTTAAATAAAGGTGTTCTCAACTAGCCTACCTGGTTAAATAAAGGTGTTCTCAACTAGCCTACCTGGTTAAATAAAGGTGAAATAAAAAATAAAAATAATAACATCTCTGTGCATTCAAATTGCCATCGATAAAATGCCATTGTTGTTCATTGTCCGTAGCTTATGCCTGCCCATACCATAACCCCACCTTCACCATGGGGCACTCTGTTCACATGGTTGACATCGTCAAACCGCTCGCCCACACGACGCCCTTCACGTGGTCTGTGGTTGAGGCCGGTTGGATGTACAGCAAATTCTCTCAACCGACGTCGGAGGCGGCTTATGGTAGAGAAATTAACATTCAATGCTCTGGTGGACATTCCTGCAGTCAGCATGCCAACTGCACCCTCATCTGTGGCATTGTGTTGTGTGACAAAACTGTACTTCTATTGTCCCCCAGCACAAGGTGCACCTGTGTAATGATCATGCTGTTTAATCAGCTTCTTGATATGCCAAACATGCCAGGTGGATGGAATATCTTGGCAAAGGAGAAATGCTCACTAACAAGGATGTAAACTAAATTTGTGCAGAGAAGAGAAATAAGCTTTTTGTGCAAAACATTTCTCGGCTCTTATTTCAGTACATGAAATCAAATCAAATGTTAGTCACATGAGCCGAATACAACAGGTATATAGACCTTACAGTGAAATGCCGAATACAACAGGTGTAGTAGACCTTACAGTGAAATGCTGAATACAACAGGTGTAGTAGACCTCACAGTGAAATGCTTACTGATGAGCCCCTAACCAACAATGCAGTTTAAAAAATATGTAATTAAAGAGCAGCAGTGAAATAACAGTAGAGGCTATATACAGGGTATTACGGTACAGAGTCAATGTGGAGGCTATATACAGGGTATTACGGTACAGAGTCAATGTGGAGGCTATATACAGGGTATTACGGTACAGAGTCAATGTGGAGGCTATATACAGGGTATTACGGTACAGAGTCAATGTGGAGGCTATATACAGGGTATTACGGTACAGAGTCAATGTGGAGGCTATATACAGGGTATTACGGTACAGAGTCAATGTGGAGGCTATATACAGGTGGTACCGGTACAGAGTCAATGTGGAGGCTATATACAGGGTATTACGGTACAGAGTCAATGTGGAGGCTATATACAGGGGGTACCGGTACAGAGTCAATGTGGAGGCTATATACAGGTGGTACCGGTACAGAGTCAATGTGGAGGCTATATACAGGGTATTACGGTACAGAGTCAATGTGGAGGCTATATACAGGGGTACCGGTACAGAGTCAATGTGGAGGCTATATACAGGGTATTACGGTACAGAGTCAATGTGGAGGCTATATACAGGGTATTACGGTACAGAGTCAATGTGGAGGCTATATACAGGGTATTACGGTACAGAGTCAATGTGGAGGCTATATACAGGGTATTACGGTACAGAGTCAATGTGGAGGCTATATACAGGGGGTACCGGTACAGAGTCAATGTGGAGGCTATATACAGGGTATTACGGTACAGAGTCAATGTGGAGGCTATATACAGGGTATTACGGTACAGAGTCAATGTGGAGGCTATATACAGGGTATTACGGTACAGAGTCAATGTGGAGGCTATATACAGGGTATTACGGTACAGAGTCAATGTGGAGGCTATATACAGGGTATTACGGTACAGAGTCCATGTGGAGGCTATATACAGGGGGTACCGGTACAGAGTCAATGTGGAGGCTATATACAGGAGGTACCGGTTATTTGAGATCATTGAGGTAATTATGTAGATGTAGGTAGAGTTATTAAAGTGACTATGCATAGATAATAACAGCAGCAGTGTAGAAGAGGGGGGTGCGGCACTGCAAATAGTCTGGGTAGCCATTTGACTAGATGTCCAGGAGTCTTTACAAAACTTTACATGTTGCGTTCATATTTTTGTTCAGTGTAAATTCACTCTGACTATTTTGGAGGAAGTGTATACTGGCTACGGCGTCTCAAGACGGACAAACAGTCCTATTGTCGTTATTTTCTCCTTTTACAAAACGGCGAGTTGGGCTAGCCGAGTTAGGCGAGGCGCCAGCCGAACTGAAGCATGCTAAAGCCTTAATGTATAGGTAGATAGACCGTGTGAGCTCATTTCTTACCCGGTTCACATTAGGAGAGCTGAGAGCACGTCTGGGAGACTTGGTCTTGACAGACAGCCGCTCCTTCACTGCTACTTCCTACACACACGCAGACACACAGGGTTTATGTTATGTAAGAGGTGAGTGTAAAGTCGTGGCCTAAAGTTTTGAGAATGACACAAATATACATTTTCACAAAGTTTTCTGCCTCAGTTTGTATGATGGCAATTTGCACTCCAGAATGTTATGAAGAGTGATCAGATGAATTGCAATTAATTGCAAAGTCCCTCTTTGCCATGCAAATGAACTGAATCCCCCAAAAAACATTTCCACTGCATTTCAGCTCTGCCACAAAAGGACCAGCTGACATCATGTCAGTGATTCTCTCGTAAACACAGGTGTGAGTGTTGACGAGGACAAGGCTAGAGATCACTCGGTCATGCTGATTGAGTTTGAAAAACAGACTGGAAGCTTCAAAAGGAGGGTGGTGCTTCTGAATAATTCTTCTTCCTCTGTCAACCATGGTTACCTGCAAGGAAACACGTTCCATCATCATTGCTTTGCACAAAAATGGCTTCACAAGCAAGGATATTGCTGCCAGTAAGATTGCACCTAAACCAACCATTTATCGGATCATCAAGAACTTCAAGGAGAGCGGTTCAATTGTTGGGAAGAAGGCTTCAGGGCGCCCAAGAAAGTCCAGCAAGCGCAAGGACCGTCTCCTAAAGTTGATTCAGCAGCGGGTTCGGGGCACCACCAGTACAGAGCTTGCTCAGGAATGGCAGCAGGCAGGTGTGAGTGCATCTGCACGCACACTGAGGCGAAGACTTTTGGAGGATGGCCTGGTGTCAAGAAGGGCAGCAAGAAGCCACTTCTCTCCAGGAAAAACATCAGGGACAGACTGATATTCTGCAAAAGGTACAGGTATTGGACTGCTGATGACTGGGTAAAGACATTTTCTCTGATGAATCCCCTTTCAAACTGTTTGAGGCATCGGGAAAAACGCTTGTTCGGAGAAGACAAGGTGAGCGCTACCATCAGTCCTGTGTCATGCCAACAGTAAAGCATCCTGAGACCATTCATGTGTGTGGTTGCTTCTCAGCCAAGGGAGTGGGCTCACTCACAATTTTGCCTAAGAACACAGCCATGAATAAAGAATGGTCCCAACACATCCTCCGAGAGCAACTTCTCCCAACCATCCAGGAAAAGTTTGGTGACGAACAATGCCTTTTCCAGCATGATGGAGCACCTTGCCATAAGGCAAACGTGATAACTAAGTGGCTCGGGGAACAAAACATTGATATTTTGGCCAGGAAACATGGCCAGGAAACACCCCAGACCTTAATCCCATTGAGAACTTGTGGTCAATCCTCAAGAGGTGGGTGGACAAACAAAAAACCCACAAATTCTGACAAACTCCAAGCATTGATTATGCAAGAATGGGCTGCCATCATTGGACCCAGAAGTTAATTGGCAGCATGCCAGGGCGGATTGCAGAGGTCTTGAAAAAGAAGGGTCAACACTGCAAATATTGACTCTTTGCATCAACTTCATGTAATTGTCAATAAAAGCCTTTGACACTTATGAAATGCTTGTAATTATACTTCAGTATTCCATAGTAACATCTGACAAAAAATATCTAAAGACACTGAAGCAGCAAACTTTGTGGAAATTAATATTTGTGTCATTCTCAAAACTTTTGGCCACGACTGTATGTAATTATTGTGGAGAGGTCTGTCTGTCCGTCTACCTGTCGTAGTCGGTCCAGGGTGAGTATATTCTCCACAGCCAGGACACTGCGGAGGTACTTCTCTATGGCAGCCTCACTGTCCCCTGACTGGACATCCTGAACATCAACACTGGCGGCTAGTCTGGCCAGCATCTCTCTGTCCTCTGGACCCTGGACATCCTGGATGGGGGGGAGAAGCATCGATAATATACAGGTAACTGCCAAAATAATGCAAACACCTGAGAAAATGAGGGATACAAAAGTACGGTATATTGAAAGCAGGTGCTTCCACAAAAAAAAAGGTGTGGTTCCTGAGTTAATTAAGCAATTAACATCCCATCATGCTTAGGGTCATGTATAATAATACCTGGCAGGCCATTATTTTAGATATCATGACTATGCCCCAATGCCCCCATTCACAGGGCAGGAGAGGTCACTGAATGCTCATTAGAGCATGAAAACGATGTAACCCATAACCCATGGCTGTCTCAGTCACCAGATCTAATGGGAGATTTTGAAGAGGCGCCCGAGACAGAGTTTTCCACCACCATCAACAGAACCCCAAAGGATGAAAGAATGGTGTTGCTTCCATCCAATAGACTTCCAGACACTTGTAGAATCTACGCCAAGGTGTAATGAAGCTGTTCTGGTTCGTGGTGGACCAACGCCCTATTAAAGACACTTTATGTTGGTGTTTCCTTTATTTTGACAGTTACCTGTATAAGATAATGTATCATAAATAATGTTTAATAGATAATGCACCGTTAGATAATGCATTGTCAATAATGTGTCATCGATAATGTGTATAGCGCCAAAGATTATAATGACAACTGTTAGTTCTGGACACCCATCTAAAGTGACAATATCACAGTGACCTCATCAACATGTGCCATAAATCATGAAAACAGACCTCGGCTAACTGGGTTTGGGCACCATTGAGATTGAAAAGTTTCTGGGTGCCATGTTGGCACTAAAACATGATGTACTTTTTCCTGTATTCTCCAAGTCTTTTTACTGTATTCTCCAGTTCTTTTTCCTGTATTCTCCAGGTCTTTTTCCTGTATTTTCCAGTTCTTTTTACTCCTGCTTAATTTGACCAGTTCTCCCTCCAAAAACAGGTATTTAACCTCAAGGGAATTTATATACAAAGGTAACTGAAATTAAATGAGTTCACGGGTGTTGG